>NW_028244315.1:0-78992 GCF_964263255.1 Lissotriton vulgaris | reverse complement strand
AATTGTGGGAAGTTAATTTATTTATAATTCATTATTTGTTGGTTGTTAATTATTATTAATTAATTAATTGATAATTAATTATTGTAACTGTGTAAAATCTTTTAGATGCAGGTTGTGGGGTTTATAGGAGTAAAGGGTGGGAAGTAATTATATAGAGAGAACAGTACTCATCCCTACAACGATTTGTGAAGCAATCAGCTTCACTATCATGATAGCCCAATATTATCCTTTTAAAGGTATCCTCCTTTGTCGACCTCCAGGCTCCCGAACAGAATTTCTCTTCTCTATGGGTTATCTATTAGAGTCAGTGGCTGGAGAAAGCAACTTCTCCATCTTTCGAGACTTCAATTTCCATCTTGAAGCACTTGAAGACCAAGACACCTTAGCCCTCCTGGCTGAAATTGAAGCGGTAGGCCTTACTCAACTAGTCTCATCACCATCTCACTCTGCGGGCCACACTTTAGATGGCCTCTTTTCTAACCATCAGCAACTTACCCTAGGAGACATTATCCCCATGCCCTGGACGGACCATTGTGCAGTCCTTTTTGAAATCCAATCTAAAACCACACCTGCTTTGCCCACCAAACCCACTTCTTTCAAGCACTTTAAAGCATGGGGCAACATCGACTCGCAAGAATTAAAATCCAAACTACTCGCCTCCCAGCTAGTTGTTCCTTCTGACCCTGATTTGGCAGCCACCTTTTATACCAATTGGATTTCTGATACTGTCAATACGATGGTCCCTACTAAAAAAAGGTCTAATAACAGGGCCATGTTGTCTGCCCCTTGGTTCAGCAAAACCCTTATGCTCGAGAAACAAATTTGTAGTTGCCAAGAGCATCACTGACGCTTAGATTACGATCCTGTTCAAAAACTTCACTATAAACAGGCTTTGTCCAAATATAAACAACTCCTGGTTACAGAAAAAAAGCAAATTTTATCGTAAACAAATAGAATCAGCACAAGATTTGGTTAAGCACCTATATCAGGTAGTCACTCGACTATCTGGACAAGGCCCTACTACCTCCATAGTTGCCTCGCAAAACCTTTGTAACTCACTTACGACTTATTTCCAAGAAAAAGTCAGTAACATATATTCCAACTTCACAACTCACATCTCTAGTGACACTCTTTCAGCAATTTCCCAAGAATATATAAATTGCTCTGGCAATGTCATAGCTACATCCATAGACAAAAACCCTGCTCCTTCGCTGCAGGAATTCAATCAGGTCTCTCCAGACTTGATCTCACACTTACTCACCACCATCAATTGGGATCCCCTGATGATCCCTGCCCTCTATCTACCATTAAGCTGTTCCCTGATATCATAGGCACCAACCTAGCCGAGATATTTAATGTGATGTTCAAAACTGGCACATATCCCTCTATTTGGAAAAAAACTGTCATCGAGCCCCTTATCAAAAAGAGTAATTTGGATCCATCAGATGTCACTAGTTACAGACCTATAGCTTGTCTCCCCTTTCCAGCTAAGGTTGTCGAAAAGGTCATGAATGTCCAGTTATCAGACTTTATTGATCAAAATAATTGCCTGGATGAATCTCAGTTTGGATTCAGAACGGGACATGGCACCGAAACTGCTCTTATCAAGGCCTCGGATGAAATCAGGAAAATATTAGATGGAGGAGGGGCTGCTGTCCTGATATTGCTGGATCTCTCTGCGGCTTTCGACACAGTCGATCATGTGACTCTGATCGAACGTGTCGCGGCCGTTGGGATCCCCCACAGGGCCAAGGCCCTTCTGTCTTCTTTCCTTTCTAACCGATCACAATCAGTTACTTTTGGTAATTTCAATCCTCCGTCGTTTGCCTTGCCATGTGGTGTGCCTCAGGGATCCTTGCTGATTCCGACCTTATTTAACATCTATGTGTCTGACTTGGTGAGGGTCATTAAATCCCACCACCTGGGCATGACATCATATGCAGACGACATGCAGCTGGTCCTGGCAGTTAATAACAACGGTGCTAAAATGGCGCACAACTTCCAACATGGAATGCTTGCAATCAGTACTTGGATGGCAGATAATTGCCTTAAATAAAATTCCGATAAGACGGAGGTAATGATTTTCGGCAACCTCTTCCCTGTCTGGTCCCCCACTTGGTGGCCAGCAGAACTGGGATCACCTCCGTCACCAGTTGCAAAGGTAAGACTTTGGGGGTTATCTTTGACAATAAATTGTCATTCATGCACCATGCAAATACAGTTGTTTCTTCATCCTTCTTCATCATCAAAATGATAAAGAAACTCCTTCTCTACCTTCCCACCTCTTCCGCTAAGACCCTTATCAGTACTTTAGTCATGTCTCGGATTGACTACTGTAACTGGCTTTTCATTAATGCTCAGGAAAGAGTTTTAAACAAGTTGCAATTGTTGCAGAATGCAGCAGCTAGACTGCTCACAGGTACCCCCAAATTCAAACCAATCTTCAACATTATTCGACAGCTTCATTGGCTACCTGTTAGAAACAGAGCCAAGTTCAAAGCTCTGTGTATCGTTTTAAAGCAATGCATACCTCCGGACCTGAGTTTTTGAAAAAGTCACTATGCCCCTATACCCCCTCAAGATGTTTACGCTCTTCTTCAGCAAACCTCCTGACGGTACCGCGGACAGAAAGTGCCTCATGGGGCGACATATCTTTCTTAGTTGCCACTACCAAACTTTGGAACAGTCTTCCGCCCCATATTAAGACAAGTTTGTCCTTACATTCAGAAGCAATAGTCACTGTTTCCCTGCTAGCACAGTCCATAGCGCCGGTACACTTACGGGTATTTGTGTGCTCAATAAATCTCATAAATAAATAAATAAATAAATAAAATAAAGTAATATATTTTTTAACTAATTAATAATTAGTTGGTAATTAATATTGATAAATTATTGAAAATTAAATACGGAAATTGAATTATTTTTAGGTGTGGGTTGTGGGGTTTATAGGGGTAAAGGGTGGGAAGTAATTTATTTTTAACTAATTAATAATTATTTGTTAATTAATATGAATTAATTAATTGAAAATTAAACATGGAAATTGTGTAATTATTTTAGATGTGGTTTGTGGGGGTTATACGGGTAAAGGTTGGGAAGTAATTTATGTTTAATTAATTAATAATTAGTTGATCATCAATATCTAATTATTGATACTTAATTAGGGTAATTATTTAATTTGTTTGTGTTTGGATTTTGGTTTTATATAGGTAAAGGGTGGGGAGTAAATACATTTTACTTACTTTATAATTAGTTGTTAAATACTATTCGTTTTTTAAAAGACAATGCATTTTAATTGTGTAATTAATTAATTTACAGTTTAAATGTAACTGTGTGTTGTGGGGATTATAGGAGTAAAGGGTGGGAAGTTAATACATTTTTATGTGTTTTAATTTGTTTTTTAATAATAATACTTCTTTAATTATGTTAGTACATTTATTTTAAAGTTTTGATGTGGGTTGTGAATTGTGTGGTGTTATAGGGTAGGAAGTAAATATTTATTTTTTTGAAATTGTTTTTTTATTTCATTTATTATATTATTTGTAGGTATTTGTCATGTATTTAACATTATAATATATTTTATTTTTTATTTTTAATATTAAATATATTTATATTTAAATTTTTAACATATCTTTATATATATTTTTTGTTTTTTGAATGTTTTTGTTGTTGTTGATATTTTGTTTGTTTTTAATTTTGAACTGACTGGAGTGGGTATACAAATGTTTACCCCTCCGCAATCCAACACTTTCCCTACTGTTGCACTGACTGGAGTGGGAATAGTAAATACTCATTTTTACCCCTCTGCAATCCATCCCATCTGGCAACCTTGCCCCCCTATCACCCCATCCTCTAACTATATTTGACTCATACGTCACTTCCACCCAGACTACCCCTCCCACCAATTATCCTCGCCTCTCTCCACCTAATGCACACCTCCCGCCGGTCAGCTCATCGGACACAACATACGCCCGCCCCCAGTGGATCTGGAACCCCCTCAGACCATGATCTCAGCTCCCCTCCTTCCTAACCGCATCCTCCCTAGAATCATCTCTCCCATTACTTTAGCCCTGCTCCATAATGCTACACACTACACTTCCTCACCCCACCTCACCCACCCCCCCAAGTCATCTGTTTGCTCTTGAAAGGACACCCCTCTGCATTTCTGAAAACTCGCTGCCCTCAGTACACACCCCCACCCAATCTCCCCTCCCACACCCACACTTCAGACAACCACCCCTACAATTCAGCTATCTACCTCCACAACACTCCCATCCACTTCCATAACAGTGTCTCCAACACTACTCATTTGTGCACCTGATCACATTCCCACCCAGACCACTACGCAACCATCAAAGTGCTTAGCACCCCCATGCACACCCATAACTCATCCGCCCACATTAGCAACACTCCCTCCAACACTACACCTACCTGCACTTGATCACTCACTCTACCCAACCACTCTGCAGCCATCAACACGCATAACACAGTCACCAACCTCATACACAATTGCACCTGACCCTAGACTGGATGAGATTATGACCGCACTGCACCAAATCAAAAAGGAACTACAATATCTTAAGGAGGTGATCTCGAAACACTCAAGGCACACTATTCTTCCAAGATCATTGACTTCTAGAGTACGCCCGAATCACCCTACTGTAATATCAAAATCTACCCTACCTAGTTGGAAAACAGTTTCCATTCGTAACATCTTAACCTGTCCTGTAGCCCCCCTACAACTAAAGAGAGTTTCCACTAAAGATTCTAAGTCCTGGTACAACGGTCTTCTTAACGAGGATAGACGGTCTCTCAGATTTTATGACCGCATTTGGAGATCAGTCCCATCTTCATATCACCTCAAGTTACTAAGGAAAAAGAGAAATACTTATTATAGAAAGATCAAGCGCACAAAAGCTGACTTCTTCAGCCACCAACTAGATCAAGAAAGAAATGGCCCCAAAAAACTCTTTGAGTTAATCAAAACCCAATCTAAGGACACTCCACAATGACCTCAAGATTCAGCCAGCTTGCAACCTAACTGTGAAGAATTTTCTGCCTTCTTCATTCAGAAAACTGACAAAATCAAGAAGGATCTCCTAAATGACCTAATACTACACTCCAGACTGCTTATGAACACCTCACTTCCGTCCCCTTCCACACCACACCAAATCACCCCAAAGTTTCTTTTAAAAAACAACGCAGCCTGGTCATCATTTGTTACATATATGAAAGAAGCTTTAGGCAGGATTCTGATTATCCTAAAGCCTGCCAATCACCTCACTGATCCTCTCCCTTCAAATTCAGTTAAAGACTTAACCCCATATCTTTTGCTTCTCTGGACCAAAATTGTCAACGGTTCTCTCCAACAAGGTTGCATCCCGGACACCCTCAAAATCGGACAGGTTTCTCCCATACTAAGGAAACCCACAGCCGACCCCACTGACTTAAACAACTATCGTCCAATCTCCAATATTCCTACCTTGGCCAAACTTCTGGAAAAATGCGTTCATCTCCAACTGACTAAACATATTGATCACTTTGACCTTCTTAACAAACACCAATCAGGCTTCAGAGCAGGTCATAGCACTGAATCAGCCATGGCACACATTATCAATGATGCGCAACAAATCCTGGATTAGAACGGAGCTTGTCTACTCATCCTGCTAGACCTATCCTCAGCCTTTGACACGGTTAAACATGAGAATATGATAGATCTTTTAAAACAGAGAATGGGGCTATCAGGATCAGTGCTAAACTGGTTCACCTCCTTCCTCCATAACCAAACGCAAAAGTACAAGGTCAACAACACTCTGTCCAATCCAGTACCAGTCACATTGGGGGTCCCACAAGGCTCCTCACTATCTTCGACATTGTTTAACCTTGTCCTGGAACCTCTCACCGAACTGCTACATGCGTCTAACGTACAATATCATATGTACGATAACGACACACAACTTTATCTCAAGATTCACTCCCTAGAACACATCAAAGTGCTCAATACAACACTTAGGAACACCCAGGCTTGGTTGGCAGAAAACCATCTCAAATTGAACGCTCAAAAAACCGAATTCCTCCTTATACCTCCTCCCGCCACAGTCCCCATTATGCAAGACTTGATCAAACATATTACTGCATTCAACGTTCAACCTAACATTGTAGACTCAGCTAAATCCTTAGGAATAACTCTTGACAGCAACCTCACTATGCAGAAACACATTAGCAATGCAACAAAGGGAGCAAACTTCCAGATTAACACACTGAGGAAGCTGAAACCATTCTTGCCAGCTAACGATTTCAAGTTGGCAGTACAAGCACTAGTTATCCCTCTGGTGGAGTATGGAAGTGTTTCTTTGTGTGGCCTTCCTAAAGCTACAACTGCACCCCTAAGAGCCTCAATAAATGCAGCGGCGAGATTCATCACTGGCTTGAAAAGAAGCTCACATATCTTCCCAGATTTAAAAGCCTTGAACTGGCTCCTGCTTGATGCCAGATTCATCTAAAAATAGCATGCATGACGCATAGGGCCTTACACCACAAAGCACCCAGCTACCTCACACAGAAGTTGACGATCTTGGGTGGGACAAGAGCCTCAAGAAGTGCTGAAAACTTGCTACTGAAACCTCAAAGATTCAACAGGAAGAAAACACATAACCGATCCTTCTCTGGGATGGCGCCCAGGATATGGAATTACACTTCCCCCAGAAACCAGACTGAACGCCTCTGCTGTTTCATTAAACAAGGAAGTGAAAGCGCTCCTCATGGCGAAACTCACCTTCTCATAGACTATGGAATCGCGGAGACCATTCATCCCCTTACCATTAACCATCTCTTCTAAAAGGGGCCACTAGACTGGATAGGCACGCTTTCTGACCGTGACCTAACTCAACGGTTATATGTTGTCCCTGTAACCTATTGCTTTACTTTGCTCTATTTGCTATGTTTACTTGATGTGCCTGCATTTATTAGTTTGTATATCCAGCCTGACTTTATGTAAAGCACTCTAATATCCGCAAGGATCTTGTTCGCACTATATAAGACATTCAAAATAAAATAAATAAATACTGTTGCACTGACTGGATTGGGAATAGTACATTTTAACCCTCCACTATCCAATGTTTTCCCTACTGTTGCACTCACTGAAGTGGGAATAGCAAATTTTACCCCTCTGCTATCCAACACTTTCCCTCCTGTTGCACTCAATGGAGTTGGTAAAGTAATTTGTACCCCTCCACTATCCAACACTTTACTTGCTGTTGCACTCACTGGAGTGGGAATAGTAATTTTTACCACTCCGCTATCCAACACTTACCCTACTGTTGCATTGACTGGTGTGGGAATTTGAGTTTAAATATTTTTAAATAGTTCAATGTTTTAATTTATAATAGAATTTTTTAATGGATTTTATGTTATTGGTATATGTATGTATATGTATGTATACTTTATCGTTGTATGCCTTGGTGGATTTGACTTCACAGGTACAATAACATCATGTCCAACGAAGCGCTGCGAGGGAGGGAAGCAGCAGCGGAAGCTTTATTTGACAATTTAACCAATGTACCTAGCCAAATGAGAAACACAAAGAGATGCAAGCGGGCACAAGTTATGACAATTACAAGAGTACGCTCAAAGCATTAGAGAAGCTTATACGCACAGAGATTACCAAGAGGTGGGAGGCTAAGTCACTACAAAAATATCATGAGGCAGACCGCGTCCCACGTTTGAGCAGCCCAACCCTAACATGCTCAAAGAATGGGCCATGAGCAATTTGGAGGCCTCAATGTGACTGGTTATCATATTGATCAAGTATGCAGAGCTTGACAGAATAAAGATACAAAAGGAAATAGACCGTATAAATGAGGAGCTGGACGCACTGAAACAAAAAGATGCAATCGCCAAAGGCAGAGAAGAAATTAAGACGCGATTAAAGAAACATGAGGATACAATTAAATTGCGCAAAATCTTCAAATTTGTCCGCGAGAAAACGGATTATGAATGCGGTTAAATTTTCACATTTGCGAGAAATACGATACAATCAGGTCACAAAGAATGAATAAGCAAACCTAACAAGTGCAAGCTAAACCGCTCACAAGCAACAAAGAAGGTGCAGAATCTGCTTCCCTATCTCATCTCAGCTCAATGGCTGAAAATGGCACGGATTCAGACGACAGTGACAGATGGCGCAATAGGAATGAAACCAGTGCTGTCAACCTCAGTTTGGGTGAAAAGATGGATTTTTTAGTATACGACTGGTGCCAAACTCTGCGGCCACGGCCCCCGAAGACACAAAACACCGGCGCAACTGAAGGAGGTGGGAAAGATGGAAACGCCAAAAAACCGAAGCAAAACAACAGAAGAAGAGGAAACTGGAGGAACAAATAAAATCTGACACCAAAACCATTATCAACCTGAGCATAATAGATCTATCTGAGGCAGAAAAACAGCTACTGACACTTGGCCTCACCTTTTACCCTGAGGGTACTTTTGACTATAGCAACACCCGTATTGATGTCTACAAATTCATCAGGAAACTAAAGTTGATAAAGTTCTTCAAATTGAAACAGAGCAATTCCAACGAACCAGGTACTTTGACTCCCACGCCCCCAGAGGAGTCAACCTTGACTGTGGCAGATATCCCCACACTTAGTTTATTAGGAAAATTAGTAATGTCCAACTCGCCAAAGCCAATACAACAATTACTCCAAGATGAAGGGATTGAGAGCTCTATCAGAATACCGAGCCCCTTTAAACCACATTCCACATTCACACCTGTAATGCCCAGGGACACTATAGACATCTACAGTGATGTCATAACTGAAGAACTAAAGATTCTACACCTCAAAGCATCACGACAATCCACCAGAAAACGACATCGCAATCAAAAGTACAATGAACTAATGAATAAACTTAAAAGAGATAATGAAGTCATCATCAACAAGGCAGACAAAGGGGGTAACATTGTGCTGTGGCCACGACACATGTACCTAGAGGAAGCAAACAGACACTTGGCCGACACTAGTTGCTACAGAGTATCTAGCCACAAGGAGGTGGCCAACAGTAACAAAGAGCTCAGAAAACATCTCAGCACATTCAGGGCACAAGGTCAATTGAGCAAAGATGAATATCTATTTTTGAACAACGAGTCACCTGTCCTCCCCATCCTATACTTCTTACCCAAAGTGCATAAGAACACTAACTCGATACCTGGTAGGCCCATCATCTCGGCTAGGAAAAGTATGTGTGAAAGCATTTCTAAATACGTAGACTTTTTCCTCCAGGATTTGGTTTCCAGCCAGCAGTCCTACCTAAGAGACACCAGTGACTTCTTGCTCAAAGACATACCATGGCACGATGATTATTTGTTAATATCACTTGACATCACATCATTATATACAAGCATTCCTCACTATGATGGTTTGGCTGCATGTAAATATTTTATTGGTAAAAGACCTATCAACCATCACAAGCATAACAAGCTCATTTTGTTTCTGATTGACTGGTGTCTTAGACACAATTTCTTTATGTTTGATAAAAAAGGTGTACCAGCAACTCAGGGGTGTGGCCATGGGAGCCTGCTTCTCGCCCAGTTATGCATGTTTACATGTTGGCTGGTGGGAGGAGCGGGCTGTCATGGTCAGCCACTCAGGGGCATGGAACAATAACATTGTGTCTTGGCTCAGATATATGAATGACATCTTTTTAATTTGGCGAGGGGATGCGAATAGTGCAAGAACATTAATTGCTGAGATAAACACTAATGATCTCAACTTGGAATTCAATGCCAATATCAGTGACACCTCCATTGAGTTCTTGGACATCATGCAATATGTCGCCAATGGTACTTTGCACTCCAAACTTCACCGAAAGCTCACTGCAGGCAATTCTACTTTGCACACCTCGAGTTTTTATCCTAGGCATCTTATAGCCAGCATTCCTTACAGGGAAATGCGCCCCCTGGGTAGGATTTGCAGCACTCAAGATGATCTTCTGGAGTGCCAGAATGAAGCTGCCAAGAGATTCAGGGCCCGTGGTTACTCGGTCGCTGCCATCCGCAAAGTCACTGAAAGAGCCAATGCCATCCCCAGAGAAGAACTCCTGATTGGGAAACCCGCCCCCGAAATCCTTAGTGCAGGTAGTATGCTTGCTGAGCCAACTAGCACAGTCAGCACCAGTCTTATCATAACCCACAACACAGAGGAAAGAGCTATTAGATCAGCTATTAACAAACACTGGGGCATTATTAAGTCTGACCACATGCTGGGCCCACTAGTTGCGAACCACCCTGATATCCCCTACAGGAGGGTATTCTCTATGCGTGATGCACTAGTGAGAAACAGTTCAGAAATCAAAACCACCCCGGAACTGGTTGGCTGACAAGAAGGGTTTTGTGAAATGTAACAGTTGCAGAGCCTGTAAGTTTGGCAAAAATATCACGCTGTTGGACTCCGCATTCAGAAATGCACCACTCATCATTAAGTACAGGCTGACTTGCAGGACTGAGTTTGCTGTTTACATCCTAGAATGTAAATGCGGGCTACACTACATTAGGAGTACCAAGTTACAGGTGCACTTGCAGATCCTGCAGCACCTTAGAGCCATCATCAATAGTGACCCGGCGTACCCCGTAGCAAGACACTTCAGGGAGGTGCATAACAACAACCTAGATCACCTCCAATACTCAGTGATTGACTGCATACCCGCACTCAGACGGGGGGGTAACAAGGAAAAACTGTTGCAAAAAGGGGGTGGGGTCGCACACCACTCACTCACCAGCGGGATCGCCCCTAAGGACTATGGTCAGTGTAGTTTTGTATTCCGCGATGTATCTTTCTTCGCCATCCCTGGACACGTGTTTCGGGGTATTTACCCCTCATCAGCAGGGAATAGGCCATCTTCTTATCTTCTGGGGTTGCCGGTGGCTGCCAAATATTGCCAGGTCTAGTACCACACGGGCGCGCGGGTGCGGGGTCCCAGGTTCGTCAGCCCGCTTAAATATTTCAAAAAGGGGGTGGGGTCGCACACCACTCACTCACCAGCGGGATCGCCCCTAAGGACTATGGTCAGTGTAGTTTTGTATTCCGCGATGTATCTTTCTTCGCCATCCCTGGACACGTGTTTCGGGGTATTTACCCCTCATCAGCAGGGAATAGGCCATCTTCTTACCTTCTGGGGTTGCCGGTGGCTGCCAAATATTGCCAGGTCTAGTACCACACGGGCGCGCGGGTGCGGGGTCCCAGGCTCGTCAGCCCGCTTAAATATTTCAAAAAGGGGGTGGGGTCGCACACCACTCACTCACCAGCGGGATCGCCCCTAAGGACTATGGTCAGTGTAGTTTTGTATTCCGCGATGTATCTTTCTTCGCCATCCCTGGACACGTGTTTCGGGGTATTTACCCCTCATCAGCAGGGAATAGGCCATCTTCTTATCTTCTGGGGTTGCCGGTGGCTGCCAAATATTGCCAGGTCTAGTACCACACGGGCGCGCGGGTGCGGGGTCCCAGGCTCGTCAGCCCGCTTAAATATTTCAAAAAGGGGGTGGGGTCGCACACCACTCACTCACCAGCGGGATCGCCCTTAAGGACTATGGTCAGTGTAGTTTTGTATTCCGCGATGTATCTTTCTTCGCCATCCCTGGACACGTGTTTCGGGGTATTTACCCCTCATCAGCAGGGAATAGGCCATCTTCTTATCTTCTGGGGTTGCCGGTGGCTGCCAAATATTGCCAGGTCTAGTACCACACGGGCGCGCGGGTGCGGGGTCCCAGGCTCGTCAGCCCGCTTAAATATTTCAAAAAGGGGGTGGGGTCGCACACCACTCACTCACCAGCGGGATCGCCCCTAAGGACTATGGTCAGTGTAGTTTTGTATTCCGCGATGTATCTTTCTTCGCCATCCCTGGACACGTGTTTCGGGGTATTTACCCCTCATCAGCAGGGAATAGGCCATCTTCTTATCTTCTGGGGTTGCCGGTGGCTGCCAAATATTGCCAGGTCTAGTACCACACGGGCGCGCGGGTGCGGGGTCCCAGGTTCGTCAGCCCGCTTAAATATTTCAAAAAGGGGGTGGGGTCGCACACCACTCACTCACCAGCGGGATCGCCCCTAAGGACTATGGTCAGTGTAGTTTTGTATTCCGCGATGTATCTTTCTTCGCCATCCCTGGACACGTGTTTCGGGGTATTTACCCCTCATCAGCAGGGAATAGGCCATCTTCTTACCTTCTGGGGTTGCCGGTGGCTGCCAAATATTGCCAGGTCTAGTACCACACGGGCGCGCGGGTGCGGGGTCCCAGGCTCGTCAGCCCGCTTAAATATTTCAAAAAGGGGGTGGGGTCGCACACCACTCACTCACCAGCGGGATCGCCCCTAAGGACTATGGTCAGTGTAGTTTTGTATTCCGCGATGTATCTTTCTTCGCCATCCCTGGACACGTGTTTCGGGGTATTTACCCCTCATCAGCAGGGAATAGGCCATCTTCTTATCTTCTGGGGTTGCCGGTGGCTGCCAAATATTGCCAGGTCTAGTACCACACGGGCGCGCGGGTACGGGGTCCCAGGCTCGTCAGCCCGCTTAAATATTTCAAAAAGGGGGTGGGGTCGCACACCACTCACTCACCAGCGGGATCGCCCTTAAGGACTATGGTCAGTGTAGTTTTGTATTCCGCGATGTATCTTTCTTCGCCATCCCTGGACACGTGTTTCGGGGTATTTACCCCTCATCAGCAGGGAATAGGCCATCTTCTTATCTTCTGGGGTTGCCGGTGGCTGCCAAATATTGCCAGGTCTAGTACCACACGGGCGCGCGGGTGCGGGGTCCCAGGCTCGTCAGCCCGCTTAAATATTTCAAAAAGGGGGTGGGGTCGCACACCACTCACTCACCAGCGGGATCGCCCCTAAGGACTATGGTCAGTGTAGTTTTGTATTCCGCGATGTATCTTTCTTCGCCATCCCTGGACACGTGTTTCGGGGTATTTACCCCTCATCAGCAGGGAATAGGCCATCTTCTTATCTTCTGGGGTTGCCGGTGGCTGCCAAATATTGCCAGGTCTAGTACCACACGGGCGCGCGGGTGCGGGGTCCCAGGCTCGTCAGCCCGCTTAAATATTTCAAAAAGGGGGTGGGGTCGCACACCACTCACTCACCAGCGGGATCGCCCCTAAGGACTATGGTCAGTGTAGTTTTGTATTCCGCGATGTATCTTTCTTCGCCATCCCTGGACACGTGTTTCGGGGTATTTACCCCTCATCAGCAGGGAATAGGCCATTTTCTTATCTTCTGGGGTTGCCGGTGGCTGCCAAATATTGCCAGGTCTAGTACCACACGGGCGCGCGGATGCGGGGTCCCAGGCTCGTCAGCCCGCTTAAATATTTCAAAAAGGGGGTGGGATCGCACACCACTCACTCACCAGCGGGATCGCCCCTAAGGACTATGGTCAGTGTAGTTTTGTATTCCGCGATGTATCTTTCTTCGCCATCCCTGGACACGTGTTTCGGGGTATTTACCCCTCATCAGCAGGGAATAGGCCATCTTCTTATCTTCTGGGGTTGCCGGTGGCTGCCAAATATTGCCAGGTCTAGTACCACACGGGCGCGCGGGTGCGGGGTCCCAGGCTCGTCAGCCCGCTTAAATATTTCAAAAAGGGGGTGGGATCGCACACCACTCACTCACCAGCGGGATCGCCCCTAAGGACTATGGTCAGTGTAGTTTTGTATTCCGCGATGTATCTTTCTTCGCCATCCCTGGACACGTGTTTCGGGGTATTTACCCCTCATCAGCAGGGAATAGGCCATCTTCTTATCTTCTGGGGTTGCCGGTGGCTGCCAAATATTGCCAGGTCTAGTACCACACGGGCGCGCGGGTGCGGGGTCCCAGGCTGTTGCGCCAATTGGAAAGCAAATACATTTTGCAGTTCAATTCTAAGATGCCCACAGGCCTCAACACTAGCGAGGATCTGCATCACTTACTGTGACACGGACCAATCACCTGTAGTTTGTACATCACACTAAGTGCTATTATGTCGAACACCGATATTTATTTCCACTGTATATATATATCAAGCACCCCATAATTGTATAGTTGTTATTGATATACGAGATCCCATTGATTTGTTAATGTATAGTGCAGCATTTGTGCAGCTTACTATTTTCTTTTCGTTTCATATCCTTGATTTTGTTTATTGCCTGTATCGCATCTAATCTATGTTCCATTTGGCCTCTGTATATTCCTTGCACACGCTTTAGTTTAGAAGGGATTGTTTCCATAACTATTGCGTTGATAATGCAGGAAGCTTAGGACCACATTGGGGAAACCTAGAGTAAAAATCTTTTAGCATTTACATTCCGCATGTATCTAATGTAATTTCTCTTATCTATCACCCTTTTGAAGAGGTAACATCACGGCACTCATATTTTCATTATTTATGCACACCAAGCATGCCCCCCTCTTTCAAGATGTATACAACACAGCATATATCCCTCACACTCACTCGTTTTTATATGGACATTCAATTTGGAATTTGTGTTTTTTCTCAGTTCATGACCAAATGAATTATTATTTATCTGTTTAACTTTTTTTATTAAGTTTATTTGTTATTTTTGTTAAAATGTATATTAAATAAAATAAAAATAAAATTATTATTTAATATTTATTATTTTAATTTATATATATATATATATATATATAAAACGACATTTTGTACAACTATATTTTTTTCTCAATATTTATTTCTTAATATTTTTGTACTTACCGTTATAAATATAGGATGTCGATTTTTTTTCCAGTGGTGAGTAGCCCCGCATTTAAGCATTAGGAATTAAGTTGGGCTCTCTGGTGGTTCCTTTAGCACTTGACAACTCTGCTATCCCTGCAACAGATTTGGGCACATTCATGTTAGCATATATTGCCGGCATGCACCAGTCACGCACATGTGATTGCAGTCCCCCAACATGCTTAATACATCATTGAACGATTCGGCACTTACGGCCACAACATTATGGGAGGGTGGCGAGAGAGAATATATCTGTTTCATCATTAGGTACTCATTAAGTCAGTGCACATAAGCTGAGCCTGAGTAATTTTCAGAACAATGGCAGAAGATGCACGCTGCTATCTGCAGAGTTTGTCTATGCATATTTTTTAAACTCACGCAGCTGATTGAGTGTTTCCACATAGTCTGTTCATAATGTTAATACATGACGACAGGAGTGTGATGTCATTTTGCCTGTTGGCAGTAAAGCAGGGCTACAGTAAATGCTACCACATGTAGTGAAATGCCTAATCACTTAAAACAAAATGGAAAAATACTACCAATGTCACCTGTATAAAATGCACCATTTCTTAATCGTGCACTATGTGAACAAGGCCGCATGTCTGGCGGCCGAAACGTGTCATTTGGCCCTATGATGTTTGAGTAAACTACACATACCAGCATCATTGCTTGTGGAGTCTGTATCCTGGGGGGGACCAATGAAAAATGGTTGGACCGAATCCTGATCTGGGCAAGATACATAGATGATTTGTTTGTCGTGTTGCGGGGCGATAGATCCTCTGTTGAGGAGTATATTGCGGCTCTTAACGATAACCATCTTAATTTAAGATTTACCAGCACCATCAGCGACACATCTGTATACTATCTTGACCTGGAAGTCTTCGTAAAAGGGAGCTCCTTACAAACGAAACTGTATCGCAAGCCCACAGCGGGCAATACCGTATTGCATGCGGATAGCCACCATCCAAGGCGTATGATAAGGAACATCCCCTTTGGGGAACTACTCCGCCTGAAGAGGAATTGTACAGATTCTAAAGATTTCTCACAGGCTCAGGATGAAGCGGTATGCAGGTTTCAAGACAGAGAGTACTCGAAGGCAACATTAGCGAATGCAGTGAGTAGAGCTGACCTCCTGGAAAGAAAAGATCTGATGAAAACTAATGTAAAGAAGGTAGAAACGGAGGGAAGTGCCAGAATGATAACCACCTTTAATATGAGATCTAGTGAATTGGTGGCAATATTTAACAGAAACTGGCATATCTTAAAAACTGATCCGATAATGAAAAACACGCTACCCCCAGACCTTCTGTAACTTACAGACGATGTAAATCTCTGAGTGACCATCTGACCAATAGCCACTTCGAAGACTCCCCCAAAGCTTCAAATAAAAAACCGGTATGTGGCTTCTATCCTTGCATGCACTGTAAGGCATGCAGGTATAGTAAGAAACGAACGAAATATGAAGGGAGACCCAATGATTCACGCCCTATAAGAACTATCACAAAATTACTGAATTGTAATTCGGAATATGTGATCTACTGCCTGGAATGCCCGTGCTCCAAGAGATACATTGGCAGTACAATCAATCAGGCCAAAAAACGTATCCTGGAGCACATGCGTGCCATAACAAACAGGGACAAGAGTTACCCCGTGGCACGCCACTTTGAAACTCACCAAAACAGCAATAGGGACCTATTGTCATACTTCCTTATCGACCAACTAGATAGGAAGGAACGTGGGGGTGACAAAGTAAGATCGTTAAGGGCATTAGAATCCAGGTACATCATTGACCTCCAAAGTATGCAACCGAGAGGTTTAAATAATGACGAAGAATTATGGGTACACCTGGAATAAGAAAGGGGAGAATGTGTGAATATTGCTATTGGTCTGTAGAATAGCAACTGTTCAGCTGTGCATGAGTACTCGTCCATACAGGGCATAATCGCAAAGCAGGGATTTGTGTGTCTAACACCTATGCCCATACAGGGCTACACTACCTGTTCGCATATGCACACACAATTAATTTAGGGACGGAGGAATCAAGATAGATTTGAACATTGATGGTCGTAACATGCGATGTTTTAATTCCCAGAACATCTATAAAAATGTAAATTTTGACAATAATGTGCACTATATAATCTTCTGATGCTCTTAATTTGAATGAATTCTCAACAATGGAGGGCATCTCTTAATGACGAGCACATGGAAATAACAATAGGGAAGGTTTTGATGCTGATGTTAATGTTTTATTCCTCCCAGATGTCCCCTTAAGGTAAAACGATGTGTATGCGACTAAATGAATATCAATCTGAATATTTCTATGTTTTTAAATTGCACGAGCACTTTTTATACACCATCTAACCCACTAAGTAAAGTTTGAAAAACGATACTCAATATGATGTTGCATATTGTAAGATGGCCGCCGATTAGGCAAGATTTAGTCCTCTTTCTATGTTGTGGAGGAGGTGGGGATAAAATGGTGTTTCTCACTACAATCAGGTTGACACTGACGAAGCCCTAGTGGTGAAACGTGTTTGTCGAGGGGGCAGGGGGTGTGCCAATAAAATTCTTTTCTTGGACAAGAGACTTTGGAGTGCCATCTATCTTTCGTTTGAGACAGCGAAGTGTGGCGAATATATATATATATATATATATATAGATATATATATATATATATATATAGATATATTCACTTAAAAAACCATAGGTTTCCGGCCTTATATAGTTAGGAAATAGCATTTAAAAAACCATTGAAATTGCTCCTATATAGTTAGTTGTACTAACTATATTTTGGGCACCCGCAATCCACTGCTGATGATGTCACATATTACATCATTCATGATATGGTCAGTGACATCACTGATGACATCTCAAATGACATCACTGATGACATCACTGATGACATCATCCCGAGACACTGTGTTTCTGTAAAGTTTAAATATGTTTTACATATTGAAGAATGAGTGGATGTATAAGTGTCTGGATGAAAGGTTTAGTAGGTACATGACTGAATGTATAAGTGAGTGATTATATGTGTCTTACTGAATACATGGTTTAGTGACTAAACTGTCTGAATGTGTGCATCAGTATGTCTGTTGTTGTGTAAGCTAGTGCATGTGTTGATTAGTAGCTATATGAGTGGCTATATGTGTTATTGATTGATTGCCCGAGTATTTGTATGGGAGACTGAGTGTGTGTGTGGGTAGCTGGCATATAAAAATGACTATACATAAGAGCCACTGATTGTGCAAGTGGCTGTATGGATCATTGTGTACTTGTATCAGTAATTCTATAACAAAGTAAGTATGTGTTAGTACAGAGTTCTTCAAACTGTGGGGCGCGCCCCCCTGGGGGGGCGCAACACCATCCCAGGGGGGGCGCGCACTCCACTCTAATTTTACTTTTGTTCCCTGCATATTAGGGAACTCTGGTATGGCTGGAGGGAGGGGAAATCGACAGGGCAGGAAGTGTCCATGCTTTGTTATGTTAACCTCCCAGGAGGGGGTTAATTCATAGAGCTGAAATGCTTCAGCTGCAGTGAGTCTCCCCGTCTCTCACTGCAGCTGAAGCATTTCAGCTCTATGAATTAACCCCCTCCTGCGTAGCTGCAAAGGTTTCAGATTGCCATGTGTGACATATTCGTAATTTCAGGGTAATTATTAGTTGCACTTAGTTGCAGTTCAATGACGTCACTCTATTATGATGACACTCCCTTCCTAACCTGGCAATGGTGAGAGCACAGCGATACAGAGAGGAGGGGCAACCGGGATAAACTGAATATCGGAAAAAGGCCTTTGTCCCTCCTTGTAGAACTGAAAGTAAGGAACCTCTCAGTCCTCCGATGCTTTGTAAAGAGAAGAAGGCGTGAGCGTAACCACAAGCACAGATTTCTATTCAGTAAAATAATAAGAAGCCTCTAAAATATTGTTCGTATTATTTCACTGTTTTCTGGCTTTGTGAAATATCAGACAATATGTTTTGTGTTATACTACGAGAATTCCAAAAATAGTTTTCTCTATAGTAATTAAAATTGCATTTTTTTTCGTTACAAACTCACATTGTGCACTTCAGTTCTTTACCAACGACTCGAGTCATTAACAATTTTAATATGGCCACTTAACATGCGCGTCTCGTTTACTTTTGGTTAAAGACAAGTTGCTTCTTTCATCCTTCAGGTGAAATGGAGCCAACCTGTCTACTGTCTTTCCTATTGCAGTATGCGTGCAGGTGCAATTTGGCAGTACAGCCCCTTTAGAAAAAAAAAATCATATTGTTATTTCTCAGAACTACAGTAGCAAAACTGCAAGTAACAGAAACGAAAGCGCGTTTTGATGAAGGAGCTTTAGTTTAATGCACCTCACTTCGTCACATCTCATTATCATACAGAATAAGAACTGTCCCTCTCCAGCCGTTGATTAACTTCCAAGTTCCCCAGGTCCTTGAGCAATGTACTGCTCCAGACCAGGTTTCTTCCTTTAAATTGAACAAGTCCTAAAATTCAGAGAAAACAAGCACTAGCAAAGCCAATAGGTCTCACCATTGGAAGAGCTATAGCTTTTGGCAAGGGGGGTTTAGCCACGTTGTACTCCAGCGTGACTGCTGTTCAGAATAGTTATTGGCGTGGGGTGGGGAAGAGTGGATTGGGGAGATTGTGGTAGAGTGGGGTTGATTGGCGTACAGTGGAGTGGGGGTAGAGTGGGGCAGATTGGAGTGGGGGAGTTGGGTAGCTTGAGATGGAGTGGGGTAGACTGAAGTGTGGTATGAATCAATGAATATAAGATTTCTAGAGCGCTAACGTAGCCCAAGGGCATCAAGGTGCTAACCACAGAGCAATGTGCAGGCAGAAGACACATTCTTACCAACATCTAAGGCAGAGTTCTTCAAACTTATTTGGGCTGCAAGTGTGGGTGTGAGTCGTGTGTGTGTGTTTGGAACTTGGAATAGGTCAGAAGGCAAGTCGGGAGCACAGATCAATTGAAACTTTATGACCAGCAAGTACTCTTATTTTTCGCCCCTATCTAACTCCAGCGTTAGGCACGCGCTTATTTGAAATGAAATTGCAGCTCGAGAGCAACTGCATTTCACGCGACTCCTACCTGGCTCCCCTCTCTTTGTTGTAACCACCCACCTGCATCAGACTCTTTCGGGCTGGCTAACTGTTCATTGAGGGGTCTAAATGCTACGCCATCCTAGAGGTGGCTTAGCGAGGCGCAACGAGGAGAAATGTTTTCATTCCTCCTCGTTTTTCCCTCTTTTAATGCGTGCCGCATTCTACAGCATGCATTGAAAGAGCCTTTAGTGATTGTTTATGTGCAGGAAGGGGCACCTTCCTGCACAAAAACACTCTCCCCATGACGCAGGCATGGTGCAAGGATGCCTACGCCAGCACATGGCTGCAGGTTGTGCACCAGTGCAGGGGGAAGCACAGATATGCGTCATATTCTTGTAAATATGTCGCATCCCTGTGCTTCGGAAGTGCCACAGCCAAAGGGCTTGCGGTGCCATGCTGCGGCACTTCCTTGTAGATCTGCCCCTGGATATGGAGCACAACCTGAGGAAGGCAGTAGCAAAAATCCATCCACAGATTGACCATCTGTGGCGAAAAACAGGCACACCCGTCACATTCATGTTGGTGGTGTTATCAATCAATGTCATGTGTAAAACAAAGCCTCCTAGTAAAAACAATTTGTGCACATTTTAACTAGGAAAATTGGTGTTTGAGCTGTGTAATAATCTGTCATTTCAGTACACCCACTCACAAACCTGCACTTTACCAAACGCTCCTATTGTGTTGAACATTATTTGCTGGTTATGGCCCGGGTTATGCGCGCGGCGGTCAATTATGTACTGTACTAGATTCCAGAAATTTCTGCCAGGTGGTGGGGGGCCCAACAGCTAAAAAAATTGAGCTGGGGGGGCTCAACCTGCAAACGTTTGAAGACCTCTGTGTTAGTATATGTTTGAATAAGTAAGGTGTTGTGTGTATAACTGTATAGTTGAGGAAATGAAAGTGTGATTGATTCTTTGCATGACTGACTAGATGTGTGAGTAACTCCATGGATGAGTGGCTGAGTGTGAGTGTCTGTATAGGTGTCTGAGTACAGATGATAGTGTTGTATTGATGAGTGACTGTATGTATGAGGGATTCTATGGGTAAATGATTGGATGTGTGTATAGACCTAGCAATCAGTGTGTCAATATGTAGTAACTGGTATTGGTGTGTCAATGGTTTCAAGAATGGTAGTCTGTGTTTAACACTGGGTGTATCAAAGGTTATATTAGAATGTGAAGAGGTGCATCGTATTATCACATGAATGATATCATCAGTGATGTGATCAGTGATGTCAATTGAGATGTCATCAGTGATGTCATTTGAGATGCCATCAGTGATGTCATCAGTGATGTCACTGACCATGTCATGAATGATGTAATATGTGACATCATCAGCAGTGGGTTGCGGGTGCGTGAAATATAGTTAGTACAACTAACTATATAGGAGCAATTTCAATGGTTTTTTAAATGCTAATTCCTAACTATATAAGGCCTGAAACCTATTGTTTTTTCAGTGAATTTCAAAGGTTTTTTATATGCTAATTCCTAACTATATAAGGCCTGAAACCTATGGTTTTTTCAGTGAATGTATATATATATATATATATATATGGAGTGGCTTGTGATTCCTTCACGTTGCTGTGCTGTGCAGGAGATTCGAGTGAATATATATATATATATATATATATATGTATATATTACCTACTGGCGGTCGCCAGTAGGTAGTTATAGTTAGGACCTAGTTTCCATAGGAAATTCACAACATTCTATTTGGAATAACTTTGGCGCCAGTGGACGAATCTTCGCAAATATCTCCAAGAAAATATCCTGCTCGGTTCCGCTCCTGCCCTCAAAGTTTGGGGGTAATTCGTCAAGCGGGGGCCAAGAAAAAAGGGGGTCCCAAAACATGTTTTCCCCATGCAATTCTTCGTAGGGACCTTTAGCCAGGGCTACAGCCCGAATGGCTGAACAAAATTACATGAAATTTGGCAGAGAGGTAGAGTTCTATTCGCAGATTGTGCTTTTTGTTAAATGGTGTAAATCGGTTTAGTAGTTTCTGAGAAAATTGCAAGTAAAATCATAGCGATATCTAGAGACGGAGTTCAGCACGCGTACGGAAATCCGTTCAATTACGAGCACGAGCTGCATGCTGATTGGCTGTGAACTGTCTGTCAACACTCGAAACCAGGAAGTGTTGGTGGCCATCTTGTACGTCGGTAGAATCGAGTCACTAGAAAACAGTAAAACAAAGTTGAGAAATAAGGGAAGGGGGCAGGCTAGAAACATTCTGAACCTCTAGGCTTGCTCAGGGGGTCGTACATGGATGTTTAGGCTCAATTTTTATTTTTTTTAAAATAAAAAATGGTGGAGTACTCGTACAGTACTTGTACACGGTGGAAAAGGTGAAAAAAAACTAGAAGTCCGTTTTATTCATTAGGCACTGGGGGGGCAAATTACAGGGGTAATTTTTTTTGCATAATGGAGGTTTGTAAGGTGCCCCGAGCACTGGGGAACGGCACTCCTCTGGTTTTATTTTGAAGTATGCGGGGGGGGGTTACGGTCCTACTCCCCGCATTCTCGGGGAGCGGCACCCCTCTGTCTTTTAAAAAAAAAATATGTTTTGAGCTCTCTGTTTCTCTCTCCCCGTACACGTCTCGGGGAACGCCACCTTTCTAGGGCAGAAATATGTAAAATGACCTTCCAGCTCCGGGTACCTGCATTGTCTGGAGTTTTTTATTAATGTTGGGAGGGTGGGCTTGATAATACGTCCTTGTTAATTCCCATAGAAGCGCATGTTCTGGTGTTAACATGGGCTTCTATGAGAAATAACAAGGCCGTATTATCAAGCTCATTATCGCCGTTTTATCAGCAGTTTCCTGTCATAAAAAGGCGATAATTTTAACACTGGTTCTTGATAATATGCACCTAAGTTTACTGGTCAAAAAAAAGAGCAATTGGCCATATTATCAACAAAAGGCGATACATTATCGCCGCTTTTATCAGCAGGAAACTGCCGCTAAAGCGGCGATAATGGGCTTTATAATATGCCTTTTTGAATAACCATAGCAGCCCAGGTTAACATCAGAACCTGGGCTGCTATGGGATTTTACAAGGGCCTATTATCAAGCCCATTACCGCCGCTATAATGTATTGCCTTTTGTTGATAATATGCCCTTTCATTTGTAATATAGTATGTAAAACTTTCCTTTTTTTTGTGTAGCAGTTGTACTCTACGCATGCGCAGCCTCGTTTCGAAGTCCACGTTTTTTTCTTTTTCTTGAAGTTCAACAAGCAAATGTTTCTTTATTTCAGGTAGTACATTTGTCGCTTTCTTTTTCCAGGTTGTGTGTGTCATCCGCTGCTGTACTTTTGTAATATATTAATAATCATATTTTTTCAAAATTTATTTGAAAGGTAGTGTCGAGGCGCCAAACGTAGATTACGTACTCCCATTTTAGTATTCTTCACCGTTATTTTTTTATTTTTTTTTTGATAATCAACTTTATTGAGTATATAAAAAAGTGAAGAGAATTCATCGGTTGCAACTCATTAATCAACATATCACCACCCCCTTTTGCACCACCCCCTTTTGTACCATTAATCAACATAGACATCGGATCTGAATCAGTAAAACATATATGCAGGGTCAATCCATTCCAGTCCAGCATCTCAACCTGCATTGCAGTGACGGCGGAGCATGAGACATTTGATACAACAAGGATTATGACGGGATCATATTGAACAATTCCCCCCATATTTTATGGAACAAGTCTGGGGAGCCCCGGGATTCGAACATGACCTCCTCCTGGGCGCCGCACCAGTCCACCCCCCTCCGTTATTTTTATTATATCTGTTACTTAGAACTCAGTAGTTTTCAATCCTAGTCTTGAATATCTTACTATAGTATTTCAACATTATTTTTGTTGTGGACCGTCATACCTCTCCCCCACAAAATAAAAGAAGTATGTAGTTTTTCTTAATTAACTTTTATTAAATAAATAAATGTAAATGAAACTGAATAATAGAAGCAACTAGAAAAATAACTTTAACAAACAATATTATAAACAAATTGTTAATTGGACTCCAGAAGATGTCTGATTGGTAATCTGTAAAACAAAAAAGAAAATTAGAGTTTAGAATTATGTAGATGTGAGCAAATAAGCTTAATAAGCATTACAAGTTTTGGTTACTCTACAGTTTTACGTGTGCAGTGTGCCTCGTACATTTCAGTTCTGTTATACTGCTGCGTTCAAGTGGTGTCTATATGGAGGTGGCTACTGCGTTACTGACGCCCGTTATGCGGACTTATTTCTAATGTATTGCTATCAAGGCTTTGTAGATCTAGGCCTCTGTGCTTACCATTGTATAAACCTTGCGGCCAAACATTACAGACTGTTTATTCAACAACTTCACTTGGGCTGTTCTTCTACATGTCGAAGCGGACAGCAGTGTCTATAAGTTTAAGAGAGAAAGAGAAATGATGTCACAGAGAGTGAGAGAGAGAAAGAGAGAAAGAGAGAGAAAAGAACATTAAAACTGTGTCGCAGAGTCTGGAGTTGAGATTTTTTCTTGAAAAGTCAGACATAGATTTACAAGCTTCTTGCGTCACTTTACCCATGTTAAAAGTGACTGAAAAGTGGCGTAATAAGGTTGTCGATCTGTTTGTCAGACTGTTGTAACCTATCTGTTGTCACTGCTCGGAGGTGATTATAGATTTTACAGAGAAGCTGCTGTACACTACGCACTCTGGGCCATAATATCAAGCCTGGGCGACAAAATTATCGCCACTTTATCGGCAGGAAAGTGCCGCTAAAGTGGCGATAATGGGTTTGATAATATGCTTTATAGAATTCCAATCGAAGCTCATGTTAGATGCCCTTCACATCTAACATGAGCTTCGATTGGAATTCCATAGAGCATATTATCAAACCCATTATTGCGACTTTAGCGACACTTTCCTACCGATAAAGTGGCGATAATTTTGTGGCCAAGGCTTGATAATATGGCCCTCTCTCCTTTCACAGATAAAGGTAACACTACAGTTTTACGAGTGCAGTGTACTTGGTACATTTCACTTGTTATAGTGCCGCGTTCAAGTGGTGTCTATATGGAAGTGCCTACTGCGTTACTGATGCCCGTTATGGCAACTTATTTCTAATGCATTGCTATGATGGCATTGTATATGTAGGCTGCTGTGCTTACCTTGTATAAACAGTGCGGCCATTGGAGGTCACCACTCGACTTGAACTCTGCTTCTATACGTCAAAGTATATTCAATACGTTGCGGACAATTCCATTGATGTTGCTCGATAGGCCATGGTTGCTTCTGAAGGATGTTTGCTGAAGGAAACAAAAGGACATTTTGATTAGTCATTGTTTACTGAGTTGCGTGAGTATATTAGGGACATTTCAGCTATTATAAAAACGTTACTGCTATTGGGAAAAAAAATTAAATATGTAAATTAATACATTATATAGGAGTGCGTTCGTCTAAAATATTAAGTCGCATTTTTGCATGTAGTCAGCTACAACCCTTTGACTCCTTCTGATGCGTACTCAAGTGTCACTGCTCACCTTTTGTGGAAACGAGTTTCTTCATGATATAGTCGCGATCTTCAACAAAGAAGTGTCATACGTGTTGCAGAGTCTTGATACGTCTATGGCTAACGACATACTCGTGCTCCCATCATCATCGTCATCGCAGGTTCTTCACCCGCTCAGTGCTTCGGGCACTACTAGCTCAGTGATGAAAGAGGCCACGCATGTAGTAGTGGGCCCTTTGGTGGGTGCATGCTTTGGGAACAACTGTAAAATGGCGTACAACACGTGCGCTCCGTCTTTTTATAGATAGGGTCACGTGTGTAGTGAGTGATGCGCTGAATGGGTGTTGCGTGGGTGTATACCAGCCATGTGTCGATCTGACAACTAGACCAGCAACTAAGAAATCACTACAATGGAAGTTTGGACCTTGTACTTTTGTTGTGTTTTCCTGGTAGCCAAAGAGTGGCCTTCTTTTTTCTATGTGACGTTATAGAGTCAACATGTATGTGACCTACTTTGTGACGCATTTTATTGTACAATGCGTTTGAAAAACCAGTTGTGGTAGGGTGTTTTTTAAATTAAACTGTGTACTCTGGTTACGAGTTTGTTGAGTGTAGACGTATATATTTATTTTTTTCAATTTTGTATTCTATCATAAATGTGCTGACTTTTCTGCTTTAGCGTGCAGAAGTATATTATTTTATAAAATGTTTAACAAACTGTTGAAATCATGTTTGAAATTAGAATGTAAGCATGTAAGCTGCTCTCTGTGAGGAATAGCAATGCCGGCTCCCGCAGGAAGTGGGGAGCCGGCTGGGATCGTGGAGGCCTTGCGGCTGTTCCCACGGTCCGCAACGTTAGATTTGAATCCGGGGGATGTGGTCCACACTGTAAGCATCTTGAAGAGACGTCTGGATGCACTATGAAGGTCTCTGTAAATGAAGTGGCAGTTTGAAAAGTGAGATTTTTTCTAAAATGGTGGATAACATGCAGTTTTGAAAAAAGAAAAGGATTGATTTGTTGTTCGAGAACATTCTGCACTAAGCTACAATTAATGTTTCTATGTTTTAAAAGGCTGATTTTTATTGGTTAAGAATAAGTGTTAGCAAAGAACGTTCCATAAAATAAGCTGGTATATTCTCAAGTGAAGCATACTTGGTGTTTTAATTTGCAACAATGTATGATGAACTTTTCACCTGTGTGCTGAGTAAGGTGTTCCCCGAAGTGTTTCTATGGTAACTGGCAGATTGTGGAATGGAGGAAGGGTTGAAAGTTTTGTCAGTTGGAAAGGGTGAAAAAGTTTAAGCAATATAAATGTGTTTCATTTTGAATTTAATGTGGGAATAAATGTGATTTTTTATTTATTTGTTTATGTGTGTAGATTGAGTGTGTAGTCTGATCGTAAAAGTTTGCTATTTGCTATAGGACTTCTTGATCCCGTAGGACTGCTTAGGGGGATTTACAATGATGTCCAAGTTCAAAATCTTTGATGGCCTTTGTTGAGCCTTTGATGGCCATGGGGAGCCCCGTCTCAAAGGGTCGGCTCTTGTAGTGTTATAGGGTGCCTATTCGTGGGAGTCTGCTGTTTGCTATGGTTGGGCGAGAGTTCTCTTCGAAGTAGGAAAGCAGATTGTTTTTCGTCTGACAGAGCAGCAGGCCCTGCTCCAGGAATGTTTATTTGGGTGGGCCAAGGGCGCATTCGGGTGGGCCACTGTGGGCCCAATTTGTCTCTTCTGGAGGTAGCCTACAAGCCCTAGATGACAACATATGTACTTGCAAACAGGCAGCATGAGACAACGGATTGCTTCTGTGTGTACCCAGAGCATGTGGAGAGTTATTTGAAAGTAAGACCAATGTGTGGACCTCACTCCAAACCCTTGAATTCCAGCTGGCCAGGCAGTAAGAGCAATGTCTGGACCTAACTGCAAACCCTCGAATTCCAGCTCGCTGGCTTCAACACAAGTAGTTGAATGCTAAGCATATTATGAAGAATTCAAGATTAAGGAAGTCCTTATTACTACACAAAAGCCTTGACACCATTGCACTAGAAAGGCTGGCAATTTACTCGTTGCAATTTGCCCAACACTTATTTCTCTGCACAAATGTATCTTTATACATTTTATTTTGTTGTCATTTTTTTGCAAAGTACTTTCATAGATAAAAATTCTTGAAAAACAGTAACACATTTGAAAAAAGAAAAAGGAGTATTTTTGAAAACTGCCAGCAGTATTCACACCGACCATTTCAAAACTGCCAGTTCCAGTCAGAGGTAATCTTCTATTGTTCTTTGAAAACTCCCTCACAAACTCATGCATACATAGATTTGCCGTGAGCTCTTGCTCATGTGGTAAAATAGTCAAATTCTGTTTCCAATCACGATTCATTGTGCGTCGGAAAGGTGTGAGGATGCGGGATAGGTTTGAAAAGGAGCTCTCACAGGCTGTGGTTGAAAGCCGTATAACCAGCGCAGATACATACATTTCATGAAGTGCTGGGGAAGCCTCAGCATAATCACGTACCAGTTCACAAATGGTGGCAACATCTGCACCATCCGGGACTTTCTTTTTTAACAATGGTTTGAAACAGTTAGTTCTGCTTAAGGTTTGAGACAGATGCGTGGTTCAGCTGAAGGTCCTCTTTGATCCTCGTGCTCCAAAACAAGCCTAGCTTTCATTTGGCTCCTGCCTGCTGCCCAGGCTTTGATGTCATAATCCAAGTATGAAAGGTAAAGCATCAATCTGTAATGCCAAACAGGAGAGTGAGACAACTATCTATTGAGTGAATTGCACAATGTGAAACTACAAAACCTGGGATCAATCTTGGCTTCCATTCTTGACCCAATTGTCTGATCCGAGCCAAATCTTTATTTCCAACAGCCTCCTTTATTCATCATCACATAAGAGTGCACCTTCAATAAATCTGTGTTGTCTAATATAAACCAAAGATGGCATTAATGTGTTTAATCTATTAGCCAGAATCTTAGAGAACATTTTGCTGTCGGCGGTAATAAGATAAATGGGTCTATATGAGCCTAGCTCTTCACTGTTTTTGCCTTTTTTTTTAAAGATGATTATTGTGGCGGACGACCATGATGCTGGTGGATACCCGGCAAAAGCAGACTGAAAAATCTTGATCAGTTCTGGCTTTAAGATAGACATAAAGACCCGATAAAATTCCAATGGGATCTGATCTGGTCCCATTGCCTTGCCTGCGGCTAAACTAAGAATGGCTAATTCTATTTCTTCCCAAATAACCGGAGCGCGAAGTATCTCTTTTTGTTCGGGTGATAGTTCGGTTCTTGGAATTGCGTCAAGATATTGTTTAATATCCATATCAGATGGCTGATTAATTTGATGATACAGTATTTTATAAAATTCATTAAATGCAACCACAATGTCACCTTTTGATGTTTTCGCATTTCCATGCATATCGAAGATTTTAAAGATCTCATTGGACATTGCACGTTGACGAAGTCTTTGTGCCAGAACTTTCCCTGTTTGTTCACTCAGTTCATAGCTTTCTGTGCGGTATTGAAAATAGCATAATGCTACCTGATCAGCAATATGAGAATAAACTTGGTTGCGTTTGATGGATAAATCAGTTTGAGATTCTGCTACATTCTGTTTATGTTTGATACTTTCTGCCAATTGTAATTCTGCTTCTAAAACCAGGTCGCAATCTTTTTTAAATTTATCCCGATTAGATTTTATGTTGAAAATTCGAGTACTTTAAAGTTTCACCTCTTATGATAGATTTAAATGTATCCCGGACTATTGGAATTGATGCGGATCCATTATTGATTTGAAAGAACTCTTGAATAATATTTGACATGAAAAGTATATAATCTTGTTGTAGTAGCAGATTCCTCTGAAAAGACCAAGATAATTGCGAAGGCGGCCCAATAGATGGTAAGTTAAAACTGAGAAGGATAGGATTATGATCGGACAGTAATTTTGGAAGAACTTGTATCTTATATTTATCAGAAAAAAACTGGGAAAGAAAAAAGTAATCGAGACGGACAAATTTCCTATGTGGGGCGGAAAAAAAACTATACCCAGGAACTGCAGGATGTAAAGTATGCCATGCATCAAAGAGGCCATTATCTATTACCAAAGACCTTAAAGCTTTAAACATTCGTGGTTTAGAGCCAGCATAGTTTTCGATTTTCCTAATATTGAAGCTAGTTTCAAATGAATGTTTAGATCTCCATTAAAAAAAATTGGAACATTACATAATGCTAGCTCCTGGTTTAAGGAATTAAACAATTCTGAGTCATCTAGATTAGGGCCATATACAGAATAAATCATAATTTTATTCAGAGATCATAAAATTTCAGCTGAGGCCCACCTACCCCACTTATCAGCTGACGTATGAAGAACAGTACCTAAATTCCACCTCATGAGTATAGCTACTCCCCGTTTGATTCCAGTTTGCTTAGAGCAAATCAGCAAGTCTAGTCCCAGATTCTTTAATAAATCTCTTTTCCCCCAAGAAATATGAGTTTCCTGGAGGGAAAGAATATCAATTTGTAACAAATGTATAATTTTAGCAAGAATTCCTCTCTTTTTACCATCATTAAGACCGTTAACATTTAGAGTACAAATTCTAATTTCCCTACCCATCAATGAAAATAGTAATTAAATATCGGCAAGTCCTCACCAGGAGCCACACATTTATTATTCTTACCATTTGAAAATTTATGACAAATCTCCTAGCAATATGATAGACAAGGTTTTTAGTGAAACATAATAGACTGTCTAAAAAAAAAAACATACAGAATAAGTACCATAGTGTACAGGTTTTGCTCAGCTCCAGCTGCTGTTGATTTACACCCCCACCACCACCCCACCATCCCACCCACGCCCACCCAAGCATCCCACCCACACCCCCAACCCACCTTATGAGGCACAGGGACAGCCAGTCCCTGGGAACACCGAGTGCCTTCCCCCCCTACCTCCCATCTGACTCGAAGGAAAAAAATTGGGAAATTAAAGCTGACCAAAAACAGAAAAAAGGGCAGACAGATTGGCTGGTCTACTCCGACCTAGCCTGGCCTGGCCAGGGCCAGCCTACAAATTCTAATCTACATAGATTCATCGTAATTAGATACACACAAAATGAATCTATATGTAACTACACACGATAATACTTTTCTATACACATTTTGCAACATATACAACAAACAATCATAAAGAAGCTAGGTATTCTTTGGCAACAATCTCAGACACAAAAAATTTTGTTTGTCCTTTTACGATAACTTTCAATTTAGCCGGATTCTGAAGATAGACTGTAGCGCCCTTTTCTTGGAAACCAGATATTAGCTGTCTAAGATGCCAACGTTTAGACACTGTTGCCTGGCAAAAGTCGGGTCTCACAAAAAAACGACAGCCTTTTGTAGAGCGTTTTTATCAGGTCTGGCTAAATCAAAAACGGCTTCTCTGGCCAAAAAATTATTAAACCTAACCAAAATCGCTCGTGGATAACCCCCTTCTTTTGGTTTCGATTTTAAAGAAAAAGGAAAACGATGAGCACGTTCAATTACCACTTGCCAATCCCAAGAAGTAAGTTCAGGAAATGCTAAAGAAAATAGATCACACACAAATTTACGAACGTCAGATCCACCTAAATTTTCTGGAACCCCCAGAACTCGTAGATTATTCCTCCGAGACTGATTTTCAAGCTCGGCGAGTTTAAAACTAATATCATCCCGATGAGCTTTAACTTGTTTGAGTTCAATTTTTTGAGCAGCAACTTCATCTTCTAAGGTGGATATTCTATTCTCTGCCTCAGATACTCTGGCTGACATATCGGTACATATTTTAGTGATACGTCGAACAGCATTTTTGACTTTTTGGCAGGTGGCTTGGGCATGTGCAATCTCAGTTTTTGTGTCAGATCGATGGGCAAGCATAGTTTGGTAAATCATTGACAAAGTAATCTCTGGGTCAGAACTAGAGTCAGTTGTCTCTGATAGTACTTGATCATTTGTAGAGCATAATTGTGTGGATTGTTGGCCTTCATAATTACTAGGTTTGTTTCTCGAGGACGGTGGTTTCCTCTGCCTATGTTTCTTAACTGTTATAGCCGAGCCAGGCGAGGTCTCCCTAACCCCTTCCTCTTCTTCCTCCTCCATGCTGCTATCTTCTACTGGATAGTCAGCCCAGTCTTTGTCCAGGCTCTCATCCGATGTTAAATCAGACATGGAAACATTTTTTTCATTAGCCTCATTAGCCTCCTGTATGGTGGTAAGATTTAAAGCTTCATCGCCTTCTTGGAAAGCACCAGATTCCACTGCTAAATTAGCTATATCCCCCTCAGATATAATAGCATTTTCATTGTCATTGAGGACTATAGCTCCAACAATTCCACTAGTTCCAACAGCATCCACACCATTAAATTCAGAAGAGACTACAGGTCCCAGAATGCCGTTTGCTGGTGAGACAAAATCTGAATGGAAGTCTGTAGCAGAAATTAAACCCGGGGCAGTGTCTTGTTCATTTATACTATCGTTTGTAATAGCTCGAGATTGAGATTCGAGTTCAAGTTCAGGTTCCAATTCAGCTCCGGGTGCATTAACAATTAGAGCAGCCGAGCTTTCTATACTCACTGTGGGAGACGACAAAACACCATCTGGGTAATTAGTCTGAGAGGGTCGCACCGAGGCATTTTTTGCAGCTTGCTTCTCAAAGAGAGCCGGTACTGTTTGTGTCCCATTCTTGTTACCATGCTCTCCCCCACGTTTAATTGCTAAAGCAGCAGCAGCCGACTCACCAGTTTTTTGAGCTCCCCGGGCCGAGCCGGTGGTCACAGTCTCTTCAGTGCTATTCAAATCCGGCGCAGTTACTGCTACTGACTGCAGTTTACCACTCCTAGTGTTAGGGAGTTTCGACTGCTTCGACTGAGCGTTAGGGTTCTTCGGAGGCATTGTCAAAAAATGCGGGAGATTATGCAGTAGCTGAGCAAGACGCCAGGAGGAAAATCGCTGGTATGAGAGTATATGCGGAGAAGTCCGCCAAGAAATCCGCTGGTAATAAAGTGAAATAAACAGCTGCATGAGATTCCACATGGCAAACCCGGCGTAACACCAATATCCTGGCATTGGGTTCAGAGAGAGCACCTGAGACAGGAGCCCGGTGTCAGGAACCGGAGAAGCCAGAGAAGCCATAGTAAGACACACAGCCGAGAGCGCCGGGAGCGCCGGAGAGCCAGGAGCCAGGAGCCGGGAACAGAACCCGCAGCTAGAAAGCCGGGAGCAGAGAAGGAGAAATGCCGTACTGCCGTACTGCCGTACTGCCGGCCGTGATGCAAAAAAGAGTCAAACAGCAAACAAATATTCAGCGACCAGTCTTTAGGGGACAAACAGGATTCAACTCCAATCTGCTGCCATTCAGTCTTCCTTCGAGTCAGGAGCGAGGAGAAGGCAGCTCACACCGCTAGCAAAGCGGCCGCCATTTATTTTCAGAAGAGATACTACTGATCATGTTAAAAAAATTATAGCTTTATTGGATTGGGCTCAGGCCTCAGAGTCCCCTGTTGCGGTGGCCCTGTTGGACGCTGAAAAAGCGTTCGACAGGGTCACCTGGGGGTTTCTCTGGTCCGTATTAACTTGGATGGGATTTCCACATCACTATACCACTGCAGTAAAAGCGCTCTATTTTAACCCTAAAGAGGTTATTAGGGTTACAGATACCAATTCTGAAGGCTTTTCTATATCAAGGGGGACAAGGCAAGGTTGCCCTTGTTCTCCCCTGCTATTTGCCTTATATTTAGAGCCCTACCTCCGTAAATTATGTACCGCAATAGACATCACTCCAGTAACAATTGGTGAGAACCACTTTAAAGTATTTGCTTATGCAGATGATGTAGCTATTACCACCACAGACATTAGACGGGCACTTCCAAAAATAGTTAGTCTAGCCGAAGAATTTGGTATACTTTCCGGCTATAAATTAAACATAACCAAAACCCAATTAATTCACTCGGACTGGGGGCGTCCCCACGAAATAACTTTTGCTCCAGAAGCCCAATACCTGGGGATAACCATATCCCCCAAGATCGATGACATCATACGTCTCAACATTGAGCCTGTTCTCGCTTCTTCCAATAAGGTGCTGGAAAGTTTAAATAACTTACACCTTTCTCTGTTTGGTCGTGTGAACGTCATTAAAATGTTAATTTTTCCGAAGTTTTTATACTTATTTCGTACAATTCCTTTACTAATTTCATCACTTTACTTTACTAAAATTGATAGAATGGTATCCAGGTTCCTCTGGGGCTACCATCGCTCAAGGCGTGCCTTAAAATGGTGTATTCTGCCAAGAGGAGGCTGGAGAGTTCCTAATTTCCGGATGTATTATTGGCTTATTTTTTTGAGACATATGGGTATATTACTTTTTAGAGATGTTATTATTGAAGAGTCAATATATCCGTCAATCTATGAATTACTGTTAGGTGATAAAGTATCACAATGCTTGGTAAAAATCTTAGAACCCAGCTATTACAAAAAAACTAAATTTAAAATTATTTTAGCGGTATTTATTGTTTGGCGACAGATTAGGAAGAAAATGGTAGGCTTAAAAGAATTTCATTACTATTCCCCTATCTTAAATAATCATAGATTGCCAGCCGTTTTCCATGATCAAATTATTACAAGATGGTATCATTCTGGTATTTTTGTATTAGGAGATTTATATCAAGATTCTAAACTTATTTCTTTTGTAGATCTCCGAGCTAAATATAACTTGTCTAAAAATGATTTTTTTTAAATATCTACAGATCCGGAGCTTTTTGGAATCCAAGGGCCTTCTTGACCATAGCTGTATGAATAAAAATCCTATCTTAGAAATAAGTAAGAAAGTTAAAAAAATAGGCATAGTTTATGCTACTGCTATTAGCCAACTTGAAGATGATCTCTTTTCAATTGAGAATAAATGGAAAAGGAAACTTGAACTTGAGAGCGTTGATATTGGAAGATCTATTGAACTATCAATTAAGATTCTTTTTAACGGTTCACTTCAAAGTCAACACTACATGTCGATCTTTGATTTATACTATTCTCCAAGTAAAATAGCGAGATGGAAAACAGATGCTGATGATAGCTGTAGATGTGGCGAGATTGGGGCTGATTCTACTCACATGTCTTTTAATTGTACGAAACTTTTATGTTTTATTGCTGATATAGAAACTTTCATTAATAATTGTTTGAAACTTGACGTAAAGTTAACCCCTGAATTAGTAATCTTAGGTATTCAAACTGATTGCATCGGTACTAGATCGACAACTGAAGAAGCTTTTCTGTTTATTTGTATGTCAATTTTCCGTTATTGTATTACCTCTAGATGGATTGATGTTGAACCTCCTATCTTTCATCATTGGCGTTCCAAATTACTCGCTGTCTATCGCCTAGAAATTGCTATGTATAAACCTAAAGGGATAAAAAGAAGGTCATTGGGTCTTAAAATATGGGAACCTATAATTAATTGGGTTTAATATGCTTTAAATACCTTATACCAATTGCTTGTACTGTAGAAAAATGATCTTTTTAATTTGATATCCTTATTTATCTGCTTTGGTCTTGAAATGTATTTATTTTTTGCTCATTGTACAACTGACTGTTGAAATAAATGCAAAATAAAAATAAAATAAAAAAGAGTGCACCTTCAAATACATGGGTTGTAGCTGTGCACCATAGAAAACACCTTTTCTGTTTAATTTAGTTAGTATAATAATGTTTCTTCTGCACTAAGAATCTAAGCCACAAGTAGGTCACACATAACAGCTGGCCTTTTGATTGAGATTTGATTAATACAGAAATTGCACTGGATGCAATAATCCTAGTTGATATGCAGCGAGTGAATTGTGAGTGAGGTTTAACATGTGAGTATTTAAAAGTTCAAAAACAGTAGGGCAATAATCAGCCTGGAGGCAGTTTTCAAGACGGCAAAGCAGGAGTACTATGAGTCACCATTTAAATGTAATGTAAAGGACTTTAGTGACTATTAGTGCAGATATAGCAGGGCTGCAAATCAGGACTAAGATGCATTGTAAGAGCTTAAGAATCCAGAAGTGCAGGAGCTCTATTTTCTGAGTACTTATTTGACCCAGAGAAGTGTAGTACTCTCTATTCTGAGTAACTATTTGCTCCTGAGAACATGCAGTAATCTCTTCCCGTAGAACCAATTTATTCCTTAGAAGTGCTGGTACTCTCTATGCTGAGAATCTATTTCCTTCAGAGAAGTGATTTTATCCCTCTAGAAAATCTCTTCAACATTTAAGAAAGGACTTTTTTAATATTGAAGAGATTTCACAGGTTGTATGCTGTACAATTTACAGTGCAAACTTTCAGTTCTCGGCTTGTTGCTAGGGTCTTTGAACCAAGCCAAACAGATAGCTCAACTGCCTCGGCTCTTCCTGTTAATTTGTTGTCACACCCATCCCTAGAGATGGGCCCATATATCTAGCAAGGCCTACTTCAGGGCCCTTCTTTATCTTTCCTTAGTCTTACAAGGCCAAGTAAAATGCATTATTTTGCAAATCTTTCTAATCGTTAACATTCTGAAAAAGTGTCTCGTTCCCCATGTAAGGTCTCTTTCATGGGAAGAGGAGGTTTCTGAGGTGGGAGTATCAGGCAAGTAACACTACTCAGCCTCCCTCGTTGCCAGCCTTCAGAGAGAATCTCTCTTCATTAATACATCCACCTGACCCACACTCTGCAGCACACTTCCTTCAAGGCCTGATTATCAATTTTCTACCATTCTTCTACCATGCACCTTATCTCACAGCTAATCTTGGTCCCCAGCCCCATATCAGCCACCACCCGGCTTCATTTTCCTTATTAAAAATAAATCTTTTACAGATATTTATCAAGTTTATGTGTGTATATCTTTGCTGCTTGTAATGAGACATTTTTGCTTTATTGGCACTTATAAGTAAGTGCTTATCCATAGTCTAAATTTGTTGAGGAGCAGTGTTTTATACAGTGCTGAACTTTTGATCTCTGTTGACAGTTGCCTTTTGTATGATCTGTTGGGGGTAGGGTGGAAAGTTATGTCAGTTGGAAAGGTTTGGAATGTTAAATCAATAGAAATGTGTATTTTGTTTTAAATTAATGTGTGCAGGATTTTAATTGGTTATTTATAATTATGTATGTGTAAAATGAGAGGGGAAAATGTTCTATTTGACGGTTCTGCTGCAAACACGGCACTAGAGAGATTCTGTACAAGAATATCCACTGTGTGAGTGGTATTCTTCTTAATCTACAAATCAATTTGAAAGGTGAGTTGATAAGTTGTATGGGAGTGTGTGCGGTGGATCTTTGTACATTAAGGAATTATGGGGTATATCACGACAGGCGATAATATTATTGCCGCTTTATGGGTAGAAAACTGCTGATAAAGCGGCGATAATGTTATCGCCTGTCTTGATAATATGCCCCTATTTTCGTCCGTTGTTAAACGTTTTATAGTAGTAAATGTGTTTTGCTATAATGCATGCTGTTATGTTTTTTTGTTTAATATCAGTTTGTGCGTCTCTGTACATTTAGGGATTAAGGGCCATATTATAATTAAAGGGCGATACATTATCCCCGCTTTTATCGGCAGGAAACGGCCGGTAAAGCGGTGATAATGGTCTTGATAATATGTGCTTGTGAATTGCCATAGAAGCCGGGGTTAACTCTAGAACCTGGGCTGCTATGGGAATTTACAAGGGCCTATTATCAAGCCCATTATCGCAGCTTTAGCGGTAGTTTCCTGCCGATAAAAGCGGCTATAATGTATCGGCCTTTACTGATGATATGGCACTAATGGGCATATTATCAAGGACCGGTGTTAAAATTATCGAAGTTTTATGGGCAGGAAACTGCAGATAAAACGGCGAAAATTATCTTGATAATACGCCCTTGTTAATTCCCATAGAAGCTCATGTTCTGGTGTTGACATGGACTTCTATGGTAATTAACAAGGGTGTATTATCAAGGCCAGACGTGGCCCGTGGAGGGAGTTGCGGTGGGACAGGCGGGGCAGGGGAGTGGCAGGGTGGGGGGTGATAAACAACGGAATCTGGGTGATTGTAGGTAAGTAAACAATTAAATTAATATAAACGACTTTCGGGCCATATTATCAACAACATAAGGCGATACATTATCGCCGGTTTTATCGGCAGGAAACTGCTGATAAAGCGGCGATAATGGCCTTGATGATATGCCCTTGTGAATTCCCATAGCAGCCCAGGTTAACACCAGAACCTGGGCTGCTATGGGAATTTACAAGGGCCTATTATCAAGCCCATTATCGCCGCTTTATCGTCAGTTTCTTGCCGATAAAACCAGCGATAATGTATCGTCTTATGTTGTTGATAATATGCCTCTTTGTTCCGTGCCCTGCATCGCTTTTTGCGATGCAGGGCGCGCTACAAAATTCAGGGCATATTATCAAGGACTGGTGTTAAAATTATCGCTGTTTTATCTTATTCGTAGCGTATGCTGAGAATGATTAGCAGTAGCAACTATGGTGCGATCACTCGCTCTCTGTCAAATCAGAGCAGAGGGCGTGCTATGAGAATAGTTAGAAGTGGTCACTTATTGGAGATCCGATTCAGCTGTGTGGCTTATTGTGCGATGTTAGCAGGCATTGCTTACATGATTACGGTAACTGAGCGTGTGGTTTGCTATAAAAAAGTTGTGTTTAGTCCTTTGTATGGGAAGCTGGATGTTTGCATCTGGCCGTCGATTCCGACTTTGAAAGAAGACTCAACCAAATGAGCCGTATAAGAGCGCTATTGTCTCAAAAAGAGGTCGCTCTTACATCTGCTAGAGAAACATTTGTCCTTCATGTAGTAAACACCCGCACAGAAGTGTATGCTTTATTAAATACAGACGTGCCCCGGAATTTTAGGGAGTTAATTTATACTATCTTTAATGCTTCCTCGAGTAGGGGGTTAGCTTACTCTTTTAAAGTTATTAGCATTGGCCTTGTGACTTCTGTATAAACTATATTTGGTGTCTTGTCGGTGTTTTTTCATTCAATGTTTTCCAGCATCTTTGGTGAATTGTGCTTAATGCTCACATTAGTTGCCGGTGTGCTTGTATTAATTTGTTTACTTAAATATGGATGCACATTTTGCAGCAGACGACAATATTTCTCGGTTGTAGCTGGTCCGTAACCGAATGCTTAGTTACTATGAAGCACTGCCTCTTGCAACGCTGAGTGCAGCTTATGGATTATCGTTTCGATTCTCCTTTCTCACATGCGTTCAACCTGTCTTCCATTGCCTGAGCTGCGATTTCGACTGGGCCCTGGATTTGTGTCTCTGCAGTACGGTGTCTCCCAACGCGGATTATGATCAGCTGATGAGCCCCTTAGTTGCTCATGAATTGCTCTGTTCTGGCAGCGGGATTATGGCCTTAGCAGCGACACATGGAATAATGGGACGTTGGAATGTTTTTGCAGCGGCGCATGACTTCTTGGCACGCAGTTGCATTGAAGATGAACCAACGTAATCCTCCGATGGTGATAGAGGCTCCGGTGGTTGAGGAACATGTATGTTCATTCCCACTATTGAATTGGATGGCTGAAATGTTTTCAGATGAGAACAATGACTTCCTGTTGGAGGCTGTTGCTACATACTGTGCTATACACTGGTGGGATAAGACTGTTTGATTTTTCTACCTATTCTTTATTATTTAGTTACTGCTTTTTATCAAAGATCGAATGATTTTTTTTGCAAAATTGAACTTGACTCTGCTTTTTAGGCTTGGAGTCTGCGTTCGTAATTTGCCCATGTTTACATTATGTGCTTTGGTCAAGGAAATGTGTTGTGGGCTGAGCCTTGCACTCACACCGTGTTAAGTTAGCATGGGTTTATTAGAAGCTTCAACACCATTTTTGTTTTCCTGCTCTGGTTTGTACACAACATGCACTTGCAATAATGTTTAGAGAAGGCTGAGTATTTTGCTTCATATGAGAATAATTTGATATACTACATTTGTAGACTGTGTCGCTACTTTAGTGTGTATAGGGAGAGCATGAAACATCAAGGTTATGTTGGATACTGTGTGTGTTATTTGGAATGATGTTCGTACGTTTGCGCCATAAGAGATATGCAGCTGTGGCATCTCTTATACTTGCACGTTTAGTAATGAAGTGTGCAGGCATGATTACACACAGTTTGAGAACATTCGTATCTTGACAGTTTGTGTAGAACTCAATGTGATCCACTACTGCTGAGTAACAGAGGTATGGGTCTTCCTATGTAGTCGTATGTGATCTTCTGTAGTTATAAACTAATCTGCTAGGTAGGGAGGGTGAAACTTAGGTATATTTTAAATCTGTTTCCCTTTTGCGTTATAGGATGCTTTCTCCCTTTGTATTTTATGGAATAGTAACAATGCTGACAACTTTGTTTCTGATAACATGTTTGCTTGTATTATGTAAGGTACTGGGCATGAGATTACGGTGTTAGAAATAAACATTTCAAAGTTGCAGGTGTGTTTATTAAGTGCTTGTTTTGGACTTGTGTAAGAATGTAACGAAAAGTGCTCTTGTTATCTAACTTACGTGAGGTAACCTAAGTCGCATGTTGTGGGTTGACTAATTATTGGTGTTTTTGCTATCGGAGGAAGAACCAATGAGTCACTGATTGCTAGTCTGTTAGGGGGTTTGGATACTAAGGTGGGGTTTGGAACACTGTAATACACTGAGGTCGTAAGCACAGTTGTGTGTAGGAGCAGAATGATTGCAACAGTAGTTACAAGAAAAAGGCTCAATAAAGGGCCTTGAGTTTGAATCAAAATATGAAATTGAAGAATAATTGATAAGTGCAGCCAAGAAAGGGAGCAAGTGTGCAAATTTCATAGTGCCTTTGGCCGGTGTAGTTGTTAAAATAAAAAGTGTTGATAAAGGGCCTGTAGTTTGAATTTGAATTAAAGAAGAATTATTGATAACCCCAGCCAAGAAAGGGAGCAAGTAGGTGTGTGTATGTGTGGATGATGTGTTGATTGAGCAGAAGATGAAGAAGGTGAAAAATTAGAAAGGCTGCAGACTTGCAAACTTTGTACTTCTTTGTAAGGGAAGTGCCTGTTTAGTTTTTCTGTGCATATATATATATATATATATATATATATATATATATATATATATATATATATATATATATATATATATATATATATATATATATATATATTCACTGAAAAAAACATAGGTTTCAGGCACGTTATAGTTAGGAATTAGCATTTAAAAAACCATTGAAATTCACAGACAAAACCATAGGTTCCAGGCACGTTATAGTTAGGAATTAGCATTTAAAAAACCTTAGAAATTCACTGAAAAAACCATAGGTTTCAGCCACGCTATGCTTAGGAATTAGCATTTAAAAAAACCTTAGAAATTCACTGAAAAAACTATAGGTTTCACCCATGTTATAGTTAGCTGGACATTTCTCTCAAACAAAACCACTGAAATTCCTCCGTTATAGTTAGTTCAGCCAACTATAACTCCCGCGCCCGCAATGCACTGCTGATGACGTCACATGTTACATCACTCATGACATGGTCAGTGACATCACTCGTGACATCACTCATGACATCTCAAATGACATCACTGATGACATCACTGATGACATTATCCTTGTGAAAGAGTGGGAGACCTCCTCTCAGCGTAATGTAACCTTTGATACACACATTGAAAAATAGAAACGAAAAAATTCAAAACAATGGAGATACCAATACCAGTTACAACAACCTGTTCAGTAATTCCAACATCTACATACACCTCCACTCATTCACCAACAGTTCTATATAGTCAGACATACATGTACTCACTCATTTTATGTACTCATACACCTATACATCCTGTTACACATAATACTCATCCATAGAGTTACTCACACACATACTCACACATGCAAATAAACTATCAAACATCCATTTACTTGCATATATAGCGATACACACTCCACTACACTTACTTCTATAGAAACAATCTCTTAAACAATCACTTATAGAAACACATACTTATTTATATAGGAACTCTTCCAATCTGTCACACTCTCACATATACTCACTTATATACATCAATACTCACATATACTAGTTGTAGTTACTCATAAAGATACTGTTGAGACAGTCGTTCACTCACTAACACACCCATACACACACTCATCCATTGATACAGTCCTGCACACATGCTGTCTTCAAAATACATACAGTGAGTCAGTTATTCATGCATCTATGCGCTAAGTAATACCCCCACTAAACCATACAGACACTCATACTGATACTCAAAAATCAATTATTAGCCCATATAGACACTCATATAGCTACTCACCAACCCATGCAGCCACTTATACACAAAGTGAGACACTGATACAGATATTTATATATTTAAACATTACTCACTAATACATGTATTCAGTAAGATACACTTAATAAGTCAGTTATACAATCAATTTTACAAAAAAAACATCCATTTAGACAGTTATTTACCCATTTATTCTTCCATCGACATTTAGATATACATATAAAAAAATATTTATTTTTCAGAAAGACGCACATTTACTGGATAATTTCATCAGTGATGTCATCAGTGATGTCATTTGAGATGTCATCAGTGATGTCATGAGTGATGTCACTGACTATGTCATGAGTGATGTAATATGTGACGTCATCAGCAGTGCATTGCGGGCGCGTGAGTTATAGTTAGCTGAACTAACTATAACGGAGGAATTTCAATGGTTTTGTATGAGAGAAATGTCCAGCTAACTATAACGTGGCGGAAACCTATGGTTTTTTCAGTGAATTTCTAAGGTTTTTTAAATGCTAATTCCTAACTATAACGTGCCTGAAACCTATGTTTTTTCAGTGAATATATATATATATATATATATATATATATATATATATATATATATATATATATATATATATATATACCACAAACAGCAAGATGCACGCTCTCAGCAGCTGCCACAAAACACCAGACCAGACCAGCTTGTGGAATAAACACCCTTGGATTGTACCTGGTCTGGTGTTTTGTGGCAGCTGCTGAGAGCGTGCATCTTGCTGTTTGTGGTTTATCCTTTTTTCCGGCTGGCTCGACCGGAACGCACGCCACCTCCCTCGGGGCCTCCAGCACTCTGATTAGAGCGTTTGTTGGCTATATATATATATATATATATATATATATATACATTACCTACTGGCAGTCACCAGTAGGTAGTTATAGTTAGGACCTATTTTCTATAGGAAATTCCCAACATTCTATTCCCAATAACTTTGGCACCGATTGACGAATCTTCACAAAATTTTCAAAACTTATGGCCCGTTATGGTCTGTTTTGTGGTGATTCATCAAGCGGGGGCTGAGAAAAAAAGGGAGGTCCCAAAACGTGTTTTCCCCATGCAATTTCCCATAGGAAACATTAGACACGGCTACAGCCCAAACTGCTGAACGGAATTACACCAAATTTGGCAAAGATGTAGTTCTTGGTTCAGAAAGAACGCTTTTTGTTAAATGATGTAAATCCATTCAGTAGTTGCTGAGAGAATCAAAAGTTATGGTATCCGGAGATTACGTAAATCCTCTGTTTGTCCAGTTGTACGTAAATGCCATACTACCAATAGTAATTAAGAAAAGGGTGCCTTGGATGTATCCCTCTGAGACCGTGCGGCCCCCCTCCTGGAGCCTTGTCATGGAACACGGGACCGCCACCCTCCAGGTCCGGCTCCTGCAGTGTCCCAGGGTGCCCACCCCCGGGTAACTGTAGTTTGCTATGGCAGGGCGGGAGCCTCACAGCTCCCGCCCTACCATAGCAAACTCTGCTTTGGTATTTGGAAGAGAGAGCAGGAAACCTGCTCTCTGTTCCAAATACCAAAGCAGAGTACTTTTCCACCCAGGGGCTACATCTTAGTAGATCCCTGTGTGGAAAAGCAATGCCGGCTCCCGCAGGAGGCGGGGAGCCGGCAGGGCTGTGGAGGGATTGGGGACCCCCCACGGTAACCAACGGAGAGGGCCAACCGTGGAGGATGGGGTCCCAGGGGCTATTAGTGGCCCGTGAGCGGGGCCACACGGCCCCCCTCCCCAAAAATTGATAATGTAAGGAAAAAAAAGGAAAGGCAGGCCCCGGGGATGGGGTCCCCGGGGCCATAAATGGCCACAGGAGGGGGGCCACGCAGCACCCCTCCTATTACAATAAATAAAAAAGGCCATGCCCCAGGGAATGGGGCCCGGGGCCGATTATGGCCTCATGAGGGAAACTATTTCCCCCAAAATATAGGGAACAGACCCTGGGGAATGGGGTCCCCAGGGCCAAAAATTAGGAAAAGAAGGGAGGCCACACAGCCCCCTTCTTAAAAAGAGAAATAAATAAAAAAAGACCGCAAACACGCCAGAGGCCCGCCCGCTCCCTGCAGTATTCTGCAATCACGCCCCCTGGTACGTTTGGAGATGGGTAACTAATACCCCTTGAATACTGGGGGTCCCTAGGGGCCAACTAGCCCACCAGGAACCTCCAGTATGCACCAGGGAGCTGCATTGCTGAGAGGTGTTCTGAAGCCACGCCCCTTTTTACAACTCTCTGCAACGCAGCTCTGTGGCGCTTAATGAAGGTACCTGGTGGGATAGTTTGACTCTAGGGACCCTCACGATTCAAGTGGACTTAATCTCCCAACTTAAAACGGCAACAGGGCGCATTTACACAGTGGTGAAGGGAGGGGAAGGGGCCTCAGGTGATGAGTGCAAACACGCCCTGTGGCATGTTTAAGTTGGGGAATTAATTGCCCTTCAATCCCGAGGACCGCTGGGGGCCAACTACCCTACCAGGTGCTTCCAGTAAGCGCCACTGCGCTGCGTTGCAGAGAGGTGGTCCAGGCAGTGCCCCTTTTTATACCTCTCTGCAACGATGCTTACTTGAGGTACCTAGTGGGCTAGTTTCACCCTAGGGACCCTCAGGATTTAAGGGGACTGAATTTGCTTCCAGTAAGTGCACTGCGCTACATTGCAGAGAGGTGGACTAGGCTGTGCCCCTTTTTACACCTCTCTGCAATGCTGCTCTGTGGCGCTTACTGGTGGTACCTAGTGGGCTAGTTGGACCCTAGGGACCCTCAGGATTCAAGGGGACTTTATCCCCCAACTTAAAACGCCCACAGGTCATGTTTGCACACATGTCATCTCAGGCTCCCTCCCTTCACCAGTGTGCAAACGCACCCCGTGGTGCATGATAAGAGGTAGTTTTAATCCCCATGCCCTATTATGTACTAGGGGCGTACAGAGGAGGTCATTCTTATCACAGGGGTACCCCAACGCATAGTGTTCCTTAGTGTATGTAGGTATTTTACCTGCAGTCTAAGTGTCTTTTAGCATAGTTCGGGCTCTAGGACTGGTTAGTCAGAGTCAGTTACCACCAGTACCCATCTGAAAAAGTTGAGGGTACTGGATGATTTTGTTACAAGGCCTCTTTCTGCTCCTCTGTTTGTTCTTTCTGCACATCTCCCTTCTTCCTGCACTTTTCTTTGTCTTTGAGGACTTGTGTTGCTTCTTTCTGCATTTCTTTTTCTTCTTTCTGTGTGTTTTTTCTTCTTTCTTCACATGTCCTACCTCTGTAGGCATAGTTAGAAACTAGCATTTAAATAACCTTTGAAATTAACTGAAAAAACATAGGTTTCAGGAACGTTATAGTTACAAATTAGCATTTAAAAAACCTTTGAAATTCACTGAAAAAACCATAGGTTTCAGGCATATTATAGTTAGGAATTAGCATTTAAAAAACCTTAGAAATTCACTGAAAAAAACATAGGTTTGAGGGCCGTTATGTGATGTGTGATGTGATGTACATTTGTATAGCGCACTACCACTCCAAGGAGCATCTTGGCGCTTTGACACGTGCCGCTGAGAGATGGTCGCAGCTCTATTGTTCTCAACCACAGGGAAAGCTTTATACCAGTGTTTTACATGCAGCGTCCGGCAGGGTATAGATCTATGTCCTAAGGGATTTCCTAAACTTCTGTTCGGTGGTAATCGCGCGGAGTTGATGAGGCAGTTTATTCCTTACCTTTGCACCTATTACCGCCAGGGATTTTCCTCCGTTAGTCGCCAGTCTAAATTTCGGGACAATCATCAAATTGGCTGTAGCAGATCTAAGTTCCCGTGTGGGTTAGTATCGCCTGAAATTTCTGCAAAGGTACAATGGGCCTTGCTTATGGAAGGCCCTGTAGGCAATCGTCAGGACCGTAAACAAAATGTGCTTCTGAATTGGAAGCCAATGAAGGGCATCCAGCGCATCCGAGGCTGAAGATTTCCTTTTCCATCTGAGTACCAGTCTAGCAGCCGCATGCTGGACCATCTGCAGTCTGTGCAGGGCAGATTTATTTGCCCCTGCATACAGGCTATTGCAGTAGTCCAATCTAGAAATCATTAGCGCAACTGCGACCGTAAGTCTGGCTGGTAGGGGGAGGAGATCAAAACATTTCCTAAGGCCCTTTATTATGTTAAAGCATGAGCCAGCTACTTCCTTTGCTTGCTGTTTGAACGAGAGAGTCTTATCAAATGTAATCCCTAAGTTACGTGCTGCCCTGATAGTATTCGGTGGGGCTTCTGCATCCTCCGGCCAACACGTCTGGGGAGAAAAGGAGTTGTTTAAGCCAAACGGCAACATTTCCGTTTTAGCGGAATTACATTTGAGATGATTGTTTGTCATCCAAGCAAAAGTCGCAGTCAGACACTCGTTCAGGGTCTGTTCCGCATTGATCGTGTCCTCATCCAGAACTAGGACTAGTTGTGTGTCATCCGCATAAGCTATTGTACTGATATTAAAGGCGGAGAATAGTTCAATCAGGGGGACCATGTATAAGTTAGTTGGACATTTCACTCATACAAAACCATTGAAATTCCCCCGTTATAGTTAGTTCAGCTAACTATAACTCGCGCGCCCGCAATGCACTGCTGATGACGTCACATATTATATCACTCATGACATGGTCAGTGACATCACTCATGACATCTCAAATGACATCACTGATGACATCACTGAAGACATCATCCAGTGAATGTGTGTTTTTCTGAAAATTAAATATGTTTTAATGTCCAACTAACTATAACGCCCCTCAAACCTATGGTTTTTTTCAGTGCATTTCTAAGATTTTTTAAATGCTAATTCCTAACTATAACGTGCCTGAAACCTATGGTTTTTCAGTGAATATATATATATATATATTGTTAGACCTGGCATCTTTGGTGTGGTTTTCCCCTATCTTTTTGCCTCTGCCTCCTGTATTTTTGATGCTGTGCTGGATTTCGTTTTTGCTGGTTTAGATGCTTTGGACACTCTGCCACTGCTGATCAGTGCCAGAGTGTAAGTGCTCCCGATGTAAATTGTTATCATGATTGGATATACATGATTGGCATATTTGTATCACCCCGAAGTCCCTTGTAAGGGGCACTGGGTGTGCCAGGGCTGGTGATGACAAATGCTACTAGTGGGCCTGCAGCACTGATTGTGCCACCCACATGAGTAGCCCTAAAATGGTTTCTCGGGCCTGCCACTGCAGTGCCTGTGTGCAGTCTAGAAACTGCTGTGTCTTCCTGGTCAGTGTCCCCACTGACCAGGCCTAACCCATCCTTTTTTGTGCACATTAGTCACCCCTATGGAAGGCCCAAGGTACCCCCTGGGCAGGGTGCAGTGTATGTAAAAGGTAGAGCATGTACTAGTGCAGGTGACATGCTCTGGTAGTGAATTACAGCCATTTTCGTTTTCCACTATTGTAAGGCTATCTTGCTCCATAGATTAACATGGGGGATGCTTGCTACAGTGGCTTCCAGCATTTCTTCCCATAGGAACAAGATAGGACATACATATCTAGTATCCCTGAACTCAGAATTTAATAACACATCTTTTAGGAAAGGTTGTTTTAAATCCTGTGTTTGAGAACAGCACTTTTAGAAAGTTGCTGTTCTCTTGTCTGACCCTTCTGTGTGCTTCGGCCTGTTTGTGTATTGACTGTCTGGTTTGAGAGTGACAGGGGCTGGGGATTCCCCAGGCTGGCTGAGTCAGCCCTAGGCTGAATGACTGCATTTGCAACCTGAGTGGTGGGAGGAGTTAGCACCTGGGCCTGAATAGGGCTGTGCCTGCCTGCCACAATGCTGGCTCCACCTCCTGCTGGGCGGCTGACGACTCTGCCCCTCACTCTGAAAGGAAAGGAGAAGCCAGGAAAACAAAGTAGTCAAGAAACACACAAAACTGGTTTAGACCGGGCTCAGGGCCCACATGCACAAAGAGAACAAAGACTTTTAGGGGTATAAGTACAGGACACCTGTCAACAGAAAATTAGATCATCCTGGAATCAAGAAGGAACCTCTGCCAAGGAGGAAGCTGAATCTGAAGAAGGAAGACTGTCCTGCTGTTGCTCTGCTGGACTGACCTGCTGCTTTGCTGCCAAGGAGAGGGGAAGGACTTTGCTGTTGTGCTGTGTCCCCTGTCTTGAAGGAATCTCCAAGGGCCTGAGAAGAGCTGGCTCCCTGTTCTGAAGTCCCAGGAACAAAAGGACTTCACCCCCAACTTCCCGGAACTCTGCTGAGAGAGTTCTGTCCTTCCTAGAGTGCTTGATCCAGTTGTGGGGCCTCTGGAAGTTGTACCTGTGCTGGGAAGCTTGAAACTAAGCTTGAGAGACTTTTGCGATTGAAAAGTATCGCATCGCTCGCTGCGGAGCGCATCCCCGACAGTGCGAGAAGTTTCCCGCCGCTACGAAGGTCGAGATTGTCGCAGAGCCTGTTGCCGCTGTCAGAGCCATCGCATCCTTCGTTTGCGGGACGCACCCGATCAGTGCGGGAAGCCTAACATCGCTGCGAGTGTCGTCGCAGAGCCTGTCGTCGCTGGGTGAGATCGCCGTACTGCTTGCTTGCGGACCACATCACGTCGCTGCGAGTGTCGTCGCAGAAACCATCGCGTCAAGGAGCTGCAAGTGAGAAGATCACCGCTGGTCCACGCATCCTCTCCCCGGAGATCGTCGCACCTCCAAAGATCGTCGCATCGTGCCTTTGCGAGAACAAACTTCCTACCGAACCTACGCACCGAAATCCATACAAGTGGTCTTCCTCCCCATACAGACCGAATTCGTTGCAACACGCCCGCTGCTGCAGCGGGGCTGTCGCATCGCCTCCCCAGGTTCTCAGGAGCAACGCATCGCTTGTTTTCCACCGCACCAGCTTCTGCTTTTGGAACTTTGTCACAACTAAAAGGTACTGTGAGTAAACGTGACGGAACTGTGAACTTTTCACGCATCTGTGGATTATTTTGTCGCAACCCAAAGAACTTTTTATTACAACCTTAAGAACTCTTTTGAAACCATATTCTTGAACTGTGTATGTTGGATTTTTGTCGTTTTGGTCTTGTGTAGTTTAGATTAAATACCTTTATTTTTCTAAACTGTTGTGGAGTCAGTTTGTGGTGTTTTCACTGTGTTACTGTGAGTGTTGGTACAAATACTTTACACATTGCCTCCTGAATAGCCTAGACTGCTCGTGCCAAGCTACCTAGAGGGTGAGCAGGGGTTATCTCAGAGGGATTCCTCCTTACCCTGACTATAAGCAAGGGTCCCTATTTGGACAGTGGTACTTACCTCTGCCAACTAGAGACCCCCAGTTCTAATATATATATATATATACTCGAAACGTTGCATTTTGAAAGGCATTTGGAATAAATAACATCTTGCCCGGATAACGTGGGGTCTGTCTCTTCTTTCGCCGCTGCATGTGGAGGTTTGAGGATCGTGTAAATATATATATATGTATATATATATATATATATATATATATATATACATATATATATATATATATATTACCTACTGGTGGTCGCCAGTAGGTATATATAGTTAGGATTTTTTTCCTATGGGATTTCTGAAAATTCTATGTCGAATAACTTTGGCGTTTGTGCACGGAATTGGCTGAAATTTTCAGGAAAATGGCACATTTTGTTTCTGAGCAGCCCCTGAAAATTTGGGGGGGTTTCGTCAAGGGGGGGCCGAGAAAAAAGGGGGGTCCCAAAACGCGTTTTTCCCATTCATTTTTCCATAGGGCGGTTGGAATCACTTTTAGCTCGAACGGCTGAATGGATTTACACGAAACTTGGCAAAATTGTAGATATGGTTTGCCCGACGTGCCTTTGCTATGTCTCAATATATGTGCTCCAGTGGATTTTGAGAAATTAACGTTTTAAAAAATAGATATATCTGTGACAGCGCTCCGGTTAGCGCCCCGGTTCGCGTACCTGACGCGTAACGGAACTTCGCGAAGTGAAGCTGATTGGCTCTCCGGTGTCTGTCAACATTCTAAACAGTCCGGAACGGCCACCATCTTGTCTCTCGGTAGGATCGAGAGACAAGAGGTGGAGAAAAACGAAGGGGGAAATTAAGGAAAGGGGGCAAGGTAGACCCCTCCTGACCCCCTAGGAATGATGTGGGGGCTATTAAAGGGTCCCGTGGGGCAAAAAATAAAAAAAATGAAAAATTCGATTTTTCACGGTAGAAACGCTACCCGGTACACGAACCGGGTAGCTCACCGGTAGCGTAACGGGAGTACGCCATTTTGTGTTTCGGGCGAATTTAATCACAAGATGGAGGGAAAACAATGTGGGAAATGGGTATAAGGGGGCACGGGAGACGTATCCTGACCCCCTAGGTTTTCTGAGGGTGGCTGAGGAGGCTCATATATGTCGAAGACATTTTTTTTTTTTTTAATTTTTCGTGCGGTTAGCTGCCGGTACGCGAACCGGGTAGCAAACCGGGAAGCGAACATAAGTGAAAATTAGTGAAAAAAGGTACATTCGAAATTTTAAAAGAGTAATTATAGTTAAGGTAGCTCTGAAAAGAGCTTTTGGGTTCTGTGTAAGTTCTAGGTACTTCTAAGTAGGTACCAATACACAGTCTTAAATTTTGTATGAAAACTCTGTTTCCCTCATCTGAGAAGTGCACACCATCTCCTCTGTAGATATCTTGCATGTAGTAACGCAAGTGATTGTTGTAGATGGAGCCCATTCCATGGTCTCTCATATAAGCTGAAACAGACTTATTTACATGCTTCCTTGCTTTCTCAATTTGTGGACAAAATTGATTGGACCACCTCCATTTCTGTCTTTGGCATATATTGGAATATACCAAGGCAGTTTGAGGAAAAAGTGCCATCAATTGCTCAAAGGTGTCCTTTAAAAGCATTTCCAGACCTACCCCAGTCAAAGTGCCCAAATCATTTCCTCCACTGTGCACTATTAAGAGGTCAGGGTTTGGCAAATGCAAAAAGGTTTTCACCAATGGTATCAATTGATGAGATCTCAATCCTCTCTGCCCAATCCATTTGATTTCCACATTTTGTAAATTGAGGTTGTGTAAATTTCTGTTATCAGCATACCTGTGAGCCCAGTGGATGTAGCTATGTCCAAGAATCCAGACAGAAAACATGGTGAGAGGAGGTTCTGCTGCAGTCAGATGAAGTGTGGGAATGAAATGGCAGTTGAAACAGTAGTAGTTTATAAAGAAAAAAAACTGTGGAGTTTCAGTGCTAATGATTCACTAGCAGTGATTGGTGGATTTCCATTTCTGAAAACATAAAGTTAGGGTGCATGGATGTGTTCTTTGAAAGATGTAATTTGAATGGTTAAGAAAAATGATTTTAAGAAACATTGCAGTGGATTAGCAGGTGTACTGAGAGTTCAAAGTTCATTTGAAACACTGTTGTGTGAACTTGTAAACATGAGAGGTCTGTCAGGAGGTTGTTGCTATGGAAAAAGGGCAGAAAGGGCAGAGGGGAGAAGGGTGTTGATTTGAAAAAAGTGAGGGAAGAGTTTTGATTGGGTGACATGAGAGATATGTGTGATGAAATACAGCATTCTGTGCCTTTGTTGGTTGCAACCTCTGGAGTGCATACCCTTTGCTCTGCTAAAGAAAAATTGGTGTGTGTCTGAGACTGTTTTGAAATTCAAAAAGCATTTGCTAAGGTGAGAAAAAATTCATTTAATTTAGATAGAGACTAGTATAGTTTATGGAGAAAATAAGGAAGCCAGCTGTGCATTTAAAATGTTGTTTTGTGCCAAGTGTTTTCATTATCTTTTCAAAAAAGATTTTGCTTCTTTGACAAATTATAATTAGGGCTCCCGGTTTTATGGTATTTATTTTTTTGCCATTTCCGTCTGTATTTATCCATATTTATTTTTCGGGCATTTTTTCTGTATTTATCCACATTTATTTTTGCCGCAAGCAAAAGACGACGCTACAGCTAGTATTTTTCCACATTTATTTAAATTGACAATGCACACATGTGCTCAGTTGTTATTGGTCAACACTATACATTCATCTGAAAACAACCTTTGCCATTTACAAAATGTCCCAAATATGCTAAAAAGTGCTATCACAAGCCGTTTATCTCAGAGCCTTGCAGTTTCTGTCATTGGCAGAGTGCCACATCCTCTCCCCCACTGAACATCATACTACCCCACTGAGAGAAACTCACACTGCCTTCAGCTGCCTGAACAAAGTGAAAAGATGCCTCTCAAGTATGTGTGAAGTGATAACAGGTGTGAGCCTTTGTTTCCCATCTGTGGCATTTGCTTCTAGGTGTGAGGCTCCTGGCTGCTCACACCCAGTCAGGAGACTCGAACAGATGGAGGCCTGATGACACCTCAGAATAGGCCATTGTTATGGGCCGAGCAGGAGTCAGAATAATTATTAATGGAGACGCTTTTATGGGCAGTGATAAATAGTAATATCTTCCCTCTGACACCCAGGGCCTCCCCTTTTCCTATGAGATGAGTTAGGAATTCAGAGCTGAAAACTTTGAAAACGAAATACATTGTACTCATCCAGCTAGCTGACCTTAGCCATTAGTATCCAAATTAAACTCCCTGCTCCTGGCACTGCTGAGTGAGTCCGGACTTCGTTTGACTAATCAGATTCACTGTCAAAGCAACATGTTTTGTCACTGGCGGTGATTCTGTTTTGCTTTGCAGAAGTATGGACCACTTTGCTTTTGTTTACTTACCTACCAGAGCTTGGAGCTGCCTGGTCCACTCGGGAACCGTCGGGATCGGACTTCTTCTAAGTAATGCCCAAATCCATGCATCCTTGGACGTCCAATCAAGAATTGACGCTGGAGCTGTTACTCGTGTCCACACCCGGCCTGCAGTTACCAAAACGCGGGAAGCAGACACCTCGAGTCTGCGCAGTGTGTCTTAAGAAATCATGATGACAATCTGCGCAGACTCGAATCTTCTGCTCCCATCTCGCCTGCCTGCAGCCTCTACCCCACCCTTTCCCAACTTCTCACAAGCAGCTTTAGAGAATGTAAATGTGGATCTTCGCCGCTTGCAGTGACACACACACACAAGACTCATTAGAAATCAATTCAACCCACAGCAATAAAGACAAGGTGCAGGAGTCTTGTGTTTTTTAATTAAAATAAAAATGAAAACGGACAAATTCAATTATTATTTTTAATTTACACTGACTATACCAATGCCAACCCAGGGGGTGAAAGTGACGGGGGCTGAGCCCCGACGCCCTCACACAAAAACCACCACTGTCTCTGTGCCTAATGCGGGGGTGCTGGCCCCCACCGATGATAAAAGGTGGATTTGTGATTTGAAAGGGAGAATCCTTGCAGTTGATTCCCGGCTCCGGCTCCGTCTCGGCCCTCTGGGGACAGAAGAAGGTACTGCGGGCTGGGTTCACAGGTGGCACGTCTGAGAGTTTAGGGGCAAGGGACGACGTCACGAATCCCTTGTGGCCAGTGATTCTGGTCTTTCAAAGACCTGTGAAGTACTCAGGTGCGTTTCAGCCCGGGCTGACGCCTCTTAACCCTCTAAGGAGGGGGAGACACCTGACCTTACTCGTATTTTCCCGTTTATATATATAAATACAGACAAAGGAAAACTTGTTTTCCGTCTGTATTTATATGTATAAATCCGTAAAAACGGAAAACCGGGAGCCCTAATTATAATTAGAGATAATGTGAAGTATTAGTACTGACAGGGTGTGCTTGTACATAGGAGCTGTGCTGTGTTTTCAAATTATGACCAGAAAATGGAGAAAATAAGGAAGCCAGCTGTGCATTTAAAATGTTGTTTTGTGTCAAGTGTTTTCATTATCTTTTCAAAAAAGATTTTGCTTCTTTGACAAATTATAATTAGAGATAATGTGAAGTATTAGTACTGACAGGGTGTGCTTGTACATAGGAGCTGTGCTGTGTTTTCAAATTATGACCAGAAAATCGTTTAAAAAAAAAAATGCTTTTCACATTTATGGGAAGGACAACGTGGTGTCTGCTTTTTTAAATAAATATTTCACTTCCCATCATGAATATGGGAGAATAATTTGCTTGTTTGTTGGTTTAAAAACTCGTTTCTTGAAGTCATTTAGGTTGCACAATATGTTCTGCAAGAGTTACATAGTCAACATGGGGGCATATTTACAAGGCTTATGAGCCACATTCACGTCATTTTCCCCACTTTAAAAGTGACTTTAAAGGTGGTGCAAGGTCCTTGTAAATACACCCTCATGAGTGCTTTGCAAATGTAAGTCATTTTCCCCTGGTGCACGTGCCTTGTAAATACGCCCCTATGTGTGCTAGACAATTTTAAGTCACTTCTCCCATGAATCTGGGAGACTAATTTGCTTACATGATGTGTTTAAAAATCGTGCTAAAGTGAGAAAAGATTCCTTTAATTTAGAAAGAGACTAGTATGCTTTTTGGAGAAAATAAGGAAGCCAGCTGTGCATTTAAAATGTTGTTTTGTGTCAAGTGTTTGCATTATGTTTTACAAAAAAGATTTTGCTTCTTTTACAAATTGTAATTGGAGATAATGTGAAGTATTAGTACTGACAAGGTGTGCTTGTACATAGGAGCTGTGCTGTGTTTTCAAATTATGACCAGAAAATCGTTTTTTTAAAAAAAGAAATGCTTTTTACATTTATGAGAAGGACAACATGGTGTCTGCTTCTTTAAATAAATATTTCACTTCCTACCATGAATATGGGAGAATAATTTGCTTGTTTGTCGGTTTAAAAACTTGTTTCTTGAAGTCATTTAGGTTTCTCAATATGTACTGCTAGAGTTTCTTAGTCACTATGATAATAATGATATACATTTAGGACTGTTTAGGGGGCATGGATATGCTGAGGCTTCTGTAATTGTCAAAGGAGGTGAGTTATGTACATTGCCCTGCTGCATACAGTCCTCACCTTCTGCGTACTCTTGGATATGCTAGACTATATCTGCTCAATAAGATACCTAAGCTGAGGAAACACAGGTGATGTGATTGTGAAATGAGCAAAAATATTTGCACGTTTTTCAATTACATCACCTGTGTTTCCTAACATTACTAACCACATTGTGCAGATGAGGTTTAGGCCTGTCCAGGGAGACAGAGGAGGTCTGGCCTTTGTTCAAGAGTGCAGTGGACATGACTCACTTCATCTGTAGGCCTGCACATGTATTATCTCCTCTGTACTCTTCAACAAGCCTAAATTTTATCTGCAACCCTGAGTAGGCCTCACCTCAAACAAACCTCTTAATAGGCCACACCTTATCGGCATCCTGAACCAATCTTTTAAAATGTTAGGGGCAGATTTATGATGGCCGTGCGCCTCTTTTGCGCTGCCGTTGCGTCACTTTTGTGACGCAGCGGCGGTGGTAAATATGTGCCATGTTGCGACATATTTACAACGTGACGACGCAAAAGTGGTGCATGGGCCTTGTAAATACACCCCCATGTGTGCTTGGCCATTTTAAGTCACTTGCCCCTGGTGCAAGGGCCTTGTAAATGCGCTCTCATGTGTGCTTGGCAATTTTAAGTCACTTCCCCCTGGTGTAAGGTCCTTGTAAATACGCCGTCATGTGTGCTTGGCCATTTCAAGTCACTTCCCCCTGGTGCAAGGGCCTTGTAAATACGCCCCTATGTGTGCTTGGCCATTTCAAGTCACTTCCCCCTGGTGCAAGGGCCTTGTAAATACGCCCTCATGTGTGCTTGGCCATTTCAAGTCACTTCCTCCTGGTGCAAGGGCCTTGTAAATACGCCCTCATGTGTGCTTGGCAATTTTAACTCACTTCCCCCTGGTGCAAGGACGTTGTAAATACACCCTCATGTCTGTTTGGCAATTTTAAGTCACTTTCCCCTGGTGCAAGGGCCTTGTAAATACGCCCCCATGTGTGCTTGGCAATTTTAAGTCATTTCCCCCTTGTGCAAGGGCCTTGTAAATACGCCCCCATGTGTGCTTGGCAATTTTAAGTCACTTCCCCCTGGTGCAAGGGCCTTGCAAATATGCCCTCATGTGTGCTTGGCAATTTTAAGTCAATAACAATAACATCAACAATGTCTGATGTGGAGCAATCTCTAGATGTGGATCAATCTCTAGATAAGGAACAATGTCTAGATGAGGAACAATCTCTAGATGTGGAACAATCTCTAGATGAGGAACAATCTCTAGATGTTGAATTAAAATTATATAAAAGTTTTCAAAAACACCCTGTGTGAAGTGTCTTTAATATAACTGTGAAATAGAGTCTCAAAATTAGTTGAGATTAACATATAACAGAGCACAGGTCATATGTAGAAGCATTCCATTCCATTGCTACTATTTGAGATTTTTAAATTTGTCTATGTTGTTAAATTACTGTAGGTAGAGTTGACAACTAGTGTGTTAATTGTTTGCCTACTGTTATTGGTTTACTGTTTGGTAATAGTGGTTAATAACAATTTTTTAAATATTTTTCCACAGATTTAAGTGAAGATCTTTTGAAAAATTCAAAAATGCCCTCAAGGCAGAGGAGACAAAAAGAAGCAAAGCGACTTACACTCCACCTTGGTAAACATTTGCAGCAGTCCTCTACTATAAAATCGTTTCAAGTCACCAAAAATGCTCCGAGTAAGAAAATGAAATCATTTTTAAAAAGAATTTGCAGACCAAAAAATACCACTACAGAACATGTTTTAGTGCAGAAGAAGATAGACAATTTAAAGGAAAAGGAAAGGCCCATCAAAAAAGTTTCTGCTAGAGCAGGATATAACTCTGTGCATGGCAGTTGAAGGGAAAATCAGTTCAGGGACATTCGTAGACGAATGTTCCGCAACAGGATAATTGTCAATTTGTTAAAAAATACTAAAAAAGGTCAACAGAAAGTGGCATTTTATAAGAAAAAGAAAAATGTAGAGAAAATTATTGATCAGGCTTTCGAAATTAAGCGAAAGTTATTTATTTTGGTAATCAATAGAATTAGGAAACTAAACAAGGTAATTTATGATTTCAAATCAAATAGTAGATGGAAGAGATTAGTTAATCGTAGTAATTTTTGTGAAGTTTTCTCAGGAGAATGGATGCATAGTTCAAGTTGTGAGGCATTTTTCAATGAGGAGAGTTACTTCCAGGACAATGATTTGGTGCATGCAGTTGACACCAGTGGTCGAGCATATGAGGTGAAAGACGGTTGTCCGGTTGAAAAAGAAAAACTTGTGTCTGCAGATGCAGAAGAGGTGTTAGGTGATGAGGTTTTAGGAAGATGTCCTAAGGGTCCAGTGTACACCTGGAAGTGTAGTAGTGTTTGTAGTGTGCGACAGGATTCCATCAATTTGCTTTGTGATTTTGTTCGTACATTTAATAAGAAAAGTTTAAAACAGAAAATGAAGTTGTTGCAAGAATTAGATCCTTGCAGAGTGAGAGAAGTAACAGGTTTGCATGGTCATTCACTGGCTTGTCTTTCCAGAAGAGTATGCCAGAGTGTTTTTTATCATTTCAGGATGCTAGCAGTGCATCATAATAAAGTGAGGAAATTAGTGAGAATGTTGTATTATGCTAAGAGTCCAGCAATTATGCTTAAACAATTAAGCAGTGCTCTTTTGCATGGTTCCGAACTACATGTGAAGAATATTTGTGAAGAAATTGAGTTCTGTTACTTTGCTAGTAAAGAGAACAATGTTGAAATTGACCCAGTAGAAGAAGGTAATGTGGAAGAGAGTGTACAGATTTCTAATATAGATAAGTTTCACAAGGAAATTTCCATCTTTCAGGTGAAATCAAGTGAGAGGCCTAATTTCACTTGTGTGTGTTGTCGACGGACTTATTATAAGAATCAGACTAAGTTAGTGGATTTATATGCAAAAAGTGAAATGGAAAACAATAGTGAATGGAAGGATTTTGCCACATACTTGATGATAGAAAATTGTTTTGATTTGGGATCGGACCAACGTATGTGTACTTATTGTTTTAACAAATTAAACCAAAACCGGATGCCTGCTAGAGTGGTTCATAATAATCTGGAATTGGTTGACATTCCTTCTGAATGGATGGATTTAAATACTTATGAATCTATTTTGATTCAAAGTGTGCATCCCTTTCAGGCTATTGTACGAATGGAGCCAAAGACAGGGAAATTGCCTCCATCAGATTTACAGAGAGGATTAAAGGGAAGAGTTGTTTATTTGCCTTTAGATTTGAAGAAAAACATTAATACAATTGGAGTAGAGAAAGTGAAAGAGGAACCTCTGGTTATCCTAGTTAATGGGGTTCCGACAAAGAGTAAGAAAATCTGGCAAGATTTAGTGGATGTTAGGAAAGTCAAAAAGGCAACATTGTATTTGATAAAAACCAATGAGTACTACAAGAGTGTATGTGTTGCAGAAGAGGAAGTAAGTGAATAAGAGGACAGCGATTTGTGTGCTGGACAAATTGAGAAAGTAGAAGCCTCTAAAAATGAAGAAATATATGAACATTATAGTGTTCATCCTTTGCATTCCAAGGAAGTCATGGGGAATGCTATTGAGTTGTTTCAAATGAAACAAGCCAAAGGGAGTCCCATTAGTGTTTGTGAGGAAAGTTTGGAAGCTCTGTGTTTTCCACAGTTATTTCCCACAGGTCGAGGAGGACGATATGATGAGCGACCTGATCAAATTCCTGCTTCTGAATACCGGACTTTACAATTGTATGCAGAAGATCCTAGGTTTCGTCAATGCATTCCCTATTTGTTTCATCTACTGTTTGAAAGTGATCTGTCTGGACTGTCTTATGCAGTGAACCACATCCTGAAAAGTGGTGTACAACTGCGAAATATCTCGGCAAGGGGCTTTATGGATAAAGTCAATGTGCAAGACAGTATTTTGGATTCTCACCTGATTAATCTCATGGCATGTCAGCGTGGTACTAATGAGTATTGGTACCGTCGTCATGGTGACTTAAAATGTATGCTGAGGAACTTAGGAAGTCCCACATGGTTCCTCACTCTCAGCTGTGCTGAGTATGGCTGGGAAGACTTTCTTGAATTTCTACGAGAGGCAAATGGAAACATTGAAAATATTGAATTCAAGACACCCGGAGAACTGTGCTCTTTGGATCCAGTGAATGTATGCAGGTACTTCAATCATAGATTTGAAGCTATGATGTCTTTCATCACGAACAAGAAAAATCCACCTCTTGGAGAGGTGCTGGATTTTTTTCTGGAGAAAGGAGTATCAAGCAAGAGGTGCTCCTCATATACATATGCTGCTATGGATCAAAGATGCACCCAAATTTGGAACAGACCCGGATGACTTAGTGATGAGTTTCATAGAACAGTATTCTACATGTGCTGTTCCAAAGACAAAGGAAGACAAAAGTCTAAGAGAACAAGTTTTACAGTTTCAAAGCCATCGTTGTGGAAAGTACTGTAGTCGTAAATTCAGAAACAAGAACAAGTACTACACAAAATGTCGTTTTGGATTTCCACGATCGGTGATATCTAAAGGAAGAGTGAACAATTTGATGTCTTCGCTGCGACATAATGTGACGAGGAAATCACCCAAAAATACATACAATTTGAAAAGAAACAAAGAGTCCAAGAACATCAACAACTACAACCCAGTGATTTTGTCCATGTGGAATGCTAACATGGATATACAGTTTGTGGCTGACAACTGTAAGGCTGTGGCTCGGTATGTGACATCTTACATCACAAAAAAAGAAAAGACAGAACTGAAGGATATGTGGGAGGACATTTCCCATGAAAAGAGCCTCAGTAAGAAGTTGTACAGTTTCAGTCTGAAGATGTTGTCGCATCGAGAAATCGGAGCTTACGAATGTTCTGACCGGTTATCTTCAGCAAGTCTCTATGCCAAATCTAGGAGTATCATTTGGGCAAGTCTTGGTCTTGCTGCAACGCGTAATCGAGTTCTGAAACCTGTACGGGAATTTGAGTATTTGGCGGAGAAGGAGCCAAGCAGTACAGATATTTTGAAGACCAACATGTTGGATACATATTATCCAAATAGAAGCAGTCACCTGGAGAATGTTTGTCTGTATGAGGTTCTACAAAATTACATTTTCAAGAGGAACATCAAAGAAGATATTGATAAAGGAGTGTATGCTGTAATTGGAAGTGAGGGATGTCTGGTCAAGCAAAGAAAATGTCTATTGGTAAATCATCGAAAATTGAATTGCGAATCTCCAGAAAGAAAAGAGTTTTTCTATTTAGCTCTTTTGCAACTTTTCAAGCCTTGGCGTGCAGAAGAGGAACTGCTTGGAGATTTCCTCTGTTACGAAGACTCTTTCAATGCAGCCAAGGAGTCCATAGAATGTCCTGTTTTTCCAAAATATCTAGAAATGTTGAATGCAGAAATCGAGCAGGAAGCATCAATTGCAGCCGAGATTGCTAGAGACAGTTCTCAGGACAGTCAGAGTTCTGTTTCATTGAGTCAGGATCCACTAGGAGGACCAGTTATCGAAAATGAAGCTGCCACTGCCATGAATAAAGTGGAAAGAGCCATGGCACATGCTCAGGAGGATGCGGTTAACTTAGAAGATTTGGAAAGACAACTCCACGTTGAGCAGAGGAAAATATATGACGAAGTTACCAACCAAATTGATCATGGATTAAGTCATGAGAAGAAAGAGTGCTCATGTACGTCGTTGAAGCCTGTCCGACTGTACGTGAGTGGAGAAGCAGGAACTGGAAAAAGTTTCCTCATTAAAGCAATTTCTGTCTTGTGTTATCACCGCTCCAACTGGACTGGCAGCACATAACATTAAAGGTATTACTTTGCATCGGCTACTGATGCTGCCAGTGGAGCATGATAACAAATTACAATACCACAAGTTATCTGGAGATGCTTATTGTGAAGTATCCAGAGTCCTGAAGAAGATGAAACTTCTTATCATTGACGAAGTAAGCATGGTTTCCAATGTCATGCTTGCCTTTGTGCATTTGAGAATGCAGGAAGTTCTTAAAACAGAGTATGATGTGTTATTTAGTGGCAAACACATCATTGTTTTCGGTGATCTTCTGCAGCTGACACCAGTGAAAGGACAACCAGTGTTTAAACTGCTTACGCATGAAGATACCAGGAAGTGCCTAGGGAGCATTGGCAACGTTAACATATGGTTAAATTTCAATTATGCTGAGCTGCGTGAAAATATGCGTCAGGCGAAGGATGAAGATTACAAGAATATTCTACAAGATGTTAGAATCGGGAAAGTGAGCGAGCGTGGGAAAGAAGCTTTACATGCACGATTACTGTCAAATTTGTATCCAGAAGAAGACGTTCTGCCAGAGAATATTTTTCAGAAAATTACTGAGAAGAAATCTGGAATATGTTTGATGCCAACTCTTGCAGAATGTTCCATCTTCAACAACAAAATGTTGAATTTAGAAAACCAAGAGATTGTGAAACTGGAAGCTATTGACAGAATAGAGCATATGGGAGCAACAATTATTTTGTCTGAGAATTTGAAATCTAAATTGGATTCATTAGAGAAGACTATATCTAAAACTGCTGGTTTTGAAAAGACTCTGAATGTGTCCTTAAATTGCCGTATCATTTTGAGAAGGAATTTACATGTTGAAAGAGGTCTGGTAAATGGATCAATGGGTAATGTTGTTGATTTTGAGAAATACAGAAATAGAGATGGAATTGAATTTTTAAAAATTAAATTTGATGGTATTGAGGAAGTACAGCTAATTGGTCGTTGCACAGCTAGGTTTTTGCTTGTAAAAGACTTATATGTTCGCCGTAAGCAATTTCCTGTTTGCTTGGCATATGCGGTGACAATCCATAAATCACAAGGTTTAAGTGTAGACAGTGCTTTGGTGAATATTGGCAGTTCTGTGTTCAAAGAGGGTATGGCTTATGTAGCATTGTCACGAGTCAGAACTTTATCAGGATTGTACTTGATTGAGTGTGATGTCACAAACATTTGTGCGGATCTAGATTGTGTTAAGGAATACAATAGGTTAAGAAGAGAGTATGCGCCACATTTGCCTCAATATCCTTTGTTTTAGAAACGTGTGGTAGGCCGGAAACGAAGAAATGTCACCAATAGTAGGGAGGTTGTAGCAATAAGACCAAAAGTCAATGAACCCAAAATTGTAAGCAGAAAGAAAATGAATTCTGTTGAAGATGTTGTTGGTTTTCAATTTGAAAATAGTTCTGGTGTCACCTGCTATGCTAATGTAGTGGTTAATGTTGTCTTTTCTCTAGAAACTTTAAAAGAACAGATTGTGATCAATTTGGATCAAAGTTTTTGCTGTTTGTTGAATTCTGTGTTAGAGAAATGTAGCGCTGATAGAACAAGAGTAGAAAGTGTGTCTGAAATTCGAAATCTGTTAGACAAATGTTCAGGTCAAACACAATTCTCTCAAAATATTCAGCAAGATTGTCAGGAGTTTTTAATGTATATGCTTAATGTATTGCAAGATGAATGTGTAGATGTAGATCATCTGTTTGGCCTTTCTTATCAATGACAGCATGACTGCGAGAATTGTACGTTATCAAGTACTACTAGTGTAGACTCAGAAAGATTTATATATTTAACTTTGCCAGACAGTAAATCGGTATCCTTTAATAAGCTAGTAAAAGCAGCCGATCAAAACATGGAGTGTAGCCAATGTAAGTCTGCAATGCTGTCCACATTATTTATACGAAGATATGGCCAGTATGTAATTGTGATGTTGTCAGTGATGTCATTTGAGTTGTCAACAGTGATGTCATCAGTGATGTCACTGACCATGTCATGAATGATGTAATATGTGACATCATCAGCAGTGGATTGCGGGTGCGCGATATATAGTTAGTGCAACTAACTATATATGCGAATTTCAATGGTTTTGTGTGAGTAAAATAAGGTTTTGTAAATGCTAATCCCTAACTATATATGGTCTATAAACTATGGTTTTTTCAGTGAATTTTCAAGGTTTTGTAAATGCTAATTCCTAACTATATATGGTCTATAACCTATGGTTTTTTCAGTGAATATATATATATATATGCCTGACACACTTCAGACCGGGTCCCGATTCGTATGGGAGCGGCGCTCTGCTGTCGGAGGAGTTACAGAAGCGTGGAGCTTAATTAGAGTGCCCCCTGGCTGCGAAAATTCAAGGAACGAAGTTTAGATGGAAGGGCCACCTAGTGAGGCCTGCCTCAACCAAGGAATTTGATTTTGTCAGCAGCTAGGATTTGCGGAGGAATTTTCCGAAGCACGGCATACTGGTTCTTATGGCACAAAAGAAACAAGCTGCACAGTGGTTGTGAGACTGTATTTGCACACTGTAACCGAGGTATGGAACTTTCCCTTTAAAGGCACGTGTTGCACTTGGTTTACGGTGTAAAAAGTGTGGTTTTGCTAAGATCGACATTGGGAATCCAGTAATGTGAACGGAGGACAGTTAAAGAGAATTCTGGGAAGTGTAGTCCTACATATGAATGTTGAAGCCTATAAAGAACTTTACAGCAAAGGACACCTGTATAATCTACCATTTGGGGGTCACTGTGAACCTGAATAAAGAACTGGTACTCGCCTTTGCAGTTGCAAGACAAAACGACAATTACAACATTAAAATGTACAAAGATAGAACTGTCCCCTTTAATTCTGGAAGTATCAGGACTTGGTCCCTTCTCAGTGTCTAAGGAGTTACGTTGTATAAGACTCTCAACGAACCCACTGATGCAGCTGATGGCATTTGATGAAGAGTTGTGATACTCGAAACGCGTTATGCCTTTCTCTTTTAAAATAAAGCTTTTTTGACAAGTATTGCTGGTGTGGCCTGGAGTACGTCGCAAATGCCGCGTGTTTCCGTGTGGATTTAACAGAAGTGCCTGACACACTTCAGACCGGGTCCCGATTCGTATGGGAGTGGCGCTCTGCTGTCGGAGGAGTTACAGAAGCGTGGAGCTTAATTAGAGTGCCCCCCGGCTGCGAAAATTCAAGGAACGAAGTTTAGATGGAAGGGCCACCTAGTGAGGCCTGTCTCAACCAAGGAATTTGATTTTGTCAGCAGCTAGGATTTGCGGAGGAATTTTCCGAAGCACGGCATACTGGTTCTTATGGCACAAAAGAAACAAGCTGAACAGTGGTTGTGAGACTGTATTTGCACACCGTAACCGAGGTATGGAACTTTCCCTTTAAAGGCACGTGTTGCACTTGGTTTACGGTGTAAAAAGTGTGGTTTTGCTAAGATCGACATTGGGAATCCAGTAATGTGAACGGAGGACAGTTAAAGAGAATTCTGGGAAGTGTAGTCATACATATGAATGTTGAAGCCTATAAAGAACTTTACAGCAAAGGACACCTGTATAATCTACCATTTGGGGGTCACTGTGAACCTGAATAAAGAACTGGTACTCGCCTTTGCAGTTGCAAGACAAAATGACAATTACAACATTAAAATGTACAAAGATAGAACTGTCCCCTTTAATTCTGGAAGTATCAGGACTTGGTCCCTTCTCAGTGTCTAAGGAGTTACGTTGTATAAGACTCTCAACGAACTCACTGATGCAGCTGATGGCATTTGATGAAGAGTTGTGATACTCGAAACGCATTATGCCTTTCTCTTTTAAAATAAAGCTTTTTTTGACAAGTATTGCTGGTGTGGCCTGGAGTACGTCGCAAATGCAGCGTGTTTCCGTGTGGATTTAACAGAAGTGCCTGACACACTTCAGACCGGGTCCCGATTCGTATGGGAGCGGCGCTCTGCTGTCGGAGGAGTTACAGAAGCGTGGAGCTTAATTAGAGTGCCCCCCGGCTGCGAAAATTCAAGGAACGAAGTTTAGATGGAAGGGCCACCTAGTGAGGCCTGCCTCAACCAAGGAATTTGATTTTGTCAGCAGCTAGGATTTGCGGAGGAATTTTCCGAAGCACGGCATACTGGTTCTTATGGCACAAAAGAAACAAGCTGCACAGTGGTTGTGAGACTGTATTTGCACACCGTAACCGAGGTATGGAACTTTCCCTTTAAAGGCACGTGTTGCACTTGGTTTACGGTGTAAAAAGTGTGGTTTTGCTAAGATCGACATTGGGAATCCAGTAATGTGAACGGAGGACAGTTAAAGAGAATTCTGGGAAGTGTAGTCCTACATATGAATGTTGAAGCCTATAAAGAACTTTACAGCAAAGGACACCTGTATAATCTACCATTTGGGGGTCACTGTGAACCTGAATAAAGAACTGGTACTCGCCTTTGCAGTTGCAAGACAAAATGACAATTACAACATTAAAATGTACAAAGATAGAACTGTCCCCTTTAATTCTGGAAGTATCAGGACTTGGTCCCTTCTCAGTGTCTAAGGAGTTACGTTGTATAAGACTCTCAACGAACCCACTGATGCAGCTGATGGCATTTGATGAAGAGTTGTGATACTCGAAACGCGTTATGCCTTTCTCTTTTAAAATAAAGCTTTTTTTGACAAGTATTGCTGGTGTGGCCTGGAGTACGTCGCAAATGCAGGGTGTTTCCGTGTGGATATATATATATTACCTACTGGCGATAGCCAGTAGGTATATATAGTTAGGACCTAGCTACCATAGGAAATCCGCAACATTCTATTGGGAATAACTTTGGTGCCGATTGAGGAATTTGCGTGTAATTTTCCAAAATTTTGGCCAGCTCTGCTGCACTCTTTCCGTGAAAGTTTCGGGGGGATTCGTGAAGTGGGGGCTGAGAAAAAAGGGGGGTCCCAAAATGTGTTTTCCCCATGTTAATTTCCATAGGACGTTCTGACAAGTCTACAGCCCGAACCGCTGAACGGAAATACACCAAACTTGGCAAAATTGTAGGGAAAGGTACGCAGAAGTGCCTTTGCTATATTTGGTCAAAATTGCTCCAGTGGTTTTTATGAAAATTAACTTCAAAAACACATATATATCTGGGCGGAGCCTAACCACACATCTCATCGTGAGATCTGATTGGCTGTCCGCACTTCATCCAAGAAGTGTTGGCAGCCATCTTGGGACCAATATACATGATAGCACCTCATTAAAAAGCAATGTAGGTAATAGAGGGTTTTAGGACTTTAGTTACATTATAAATCATTTGTTGATGGTACCATACTCATTTTAGGAATTGTGGTGTGTTCTAAGGTGATTTTACCATGTGAAAAAGCCTTCTGCTGGGATATCATGAATCATGTTTGAAAGAAATCTATTATCTCATGCTTTTCCCACAGTGGCTTGGAAGGGGATCTATAAGCTAAACTGAAAGCATATTTTCATTAAATTCACATTATCTTTCTCAGTCATGTGAGAATGAAGTCTGACATTCTCAGTAAAACATGTACATCCAACAAGGACAGAGACTGTCAGTTGATTCCTTTGTGTTCTACTGCAGCCTCCTAGAGTGTTCTAAAGAACAACTAGAGCGCTAACAGTCTTACTTATTACAAAGGTATTTCACACCTGAAGCCATCTTGATTGGAATAAAGTGGTAACTCTTAAAACATTTAATTTAAAAAGCAACAACATGAGTGGACATATTTTGCCATAGAAAGTATGATTACTGCTTCAGAAAGAAAAATTAGGGCACATTTTGAGTGACTTCTCAAATCCTCATCTATTTCATTTAAAAATTCTGACATGTAGTCTCCCAAGATGGCCACCAGAGATAAAAGAGCCCAAATGTAGCCCAAATATCACCCAGATGTAGCCCAAGTATAGCCAAATGACAGAATGTCCCAAAGTGTTCTAAAGAACAACTAGAGCGCTAACAGTCTTACTTATGACAAAAGTATGGCACACCTGAAGCCATCTTGATTGGAATAAAGTGGTAACTCTTAAAACATTTAATTTAAAAAGGAACAAAATGAGGGGGTATATTTTGCCATAGAAAGTATGATTAGTGCTGCAGAAAGAAAAATTAGGGCACATTTTGAGTGACTTCTCAAATCCTCTTCTATTTCATAAAAAAATTCTGACATGCAGTCTCCCAAGATGGCCACCAGAGACAAAAGAGCCCAAATGTAGCCCAAATATCACCCAGATGTAGCCCAAGTATAGCCCAATGACAGAATGTCCCAGAGTGTTCTAAAGAACAACTAGAGCGCTAACAGTCCTACTTATTACAAAGGTATGGCCCAACTGAAGCCATCTTGATTGGAATAAAGTGGCAACTCTTAAAACATTTAATTTAAAAAGGAACAAAATGAGGGGGTATATTTTGCCATAGAAAGTATGATTAGTGCTGCAGAAAGAAAAATTAGGGCACATTTTGAGTGACTTCTCAAATCCTCTTCAATTTCATTAAAAAATTCTGACATGCAGTCTCCCAAGATGGCCACCAGGGACAAAAGAGCCCAAATGTAGCCCAAATATCACCCAGATGTAGCCCAAGTATAGCCCAATGACAGAATGTCCCAGAGTGTTCTAAAGAACAACTAGGGTGCTAACAGTCTTACTTATGACAAAAGTATGGCACACCAGAAGCCATCTTGATTGGAATGAAGTGGTAAGTCTGAAAACTTTTAATTTAAAAAGGAACAAAATGAGGGGGTTCATTTTGCCATAGAAAGTATGATTAGTGCTTCAGAAAGAAAAATTAGGGAACATTTTGAGTTACTTCTCAAATCCTCTTCTATTTCATTAAAAAATTCTTACATGCAGACTGAAACATGCACTTTGAATACCAGCAGCAGACTTCCCTGGTGAGCAGTAGCGTTACTACAGTGATCTAATGAGCAACTAGAGTGCCAACATTCAGAATGTATGGCAAATGTGTGACACATCTGAATGCCTTCTTGATGGAACCAAAGTAAACAAGCATTGAAAATACATTAGATCGCGCCCTCGTTTAAGTTAAAGTCATTCTGTTTGTAATGAGGTGGCTTTTTAGCTTTGCTTTTATTAGTGTTTTTAAAACTTTCATGTAAATAACATGCATATGTATGCATATATGTATATGTATGCATGCATTTATATTTGTATTTATATAGGTATGCAGATTATATATGTTTATATATGTATGTATCTTTTCTTTGTTGTCGTTGGAACCTTCATGTTTTATCTTTTCTTTGTTGTCGTTGGTACCTTCATGTTTTATCTTTTCTTTGTTGTTGTTGGAAACTATATATATACACACATACATATATATTAATGCATATGCATATATATGCATATATATGTGTATATGTGTGCGTGTAAAGAGAGGTAGAGAAGTAGAGGTAGAGAGGTAGAGAGGTAGAGGTAGAGAGGTAGAGGTAGAAAGAGAAGTGGAGAGAGGTAGAGAGGTAGAGAGTAGAGAGGGAGTAATAGAGAGTTGAGAGTGAGTAGTAGAGAGTAGTAGAGAGCAGTAGAGAGTGTAGCAGAGAGTGAGTAGTAGAGAGTAGTAGAGTGAATAGTAGAGTGAGTAGTAGAGAGTAGTAGAGAGTGAGTAGTAGAGAGTAGTAGAGAGTAAGTAGTAGAGTGAGTAGTAGAGAGCAGTAGAGAATGAGTAGTAGAGAGTGAGTATTAGAGAGTAGTGGAGTAGTTGAGAGTAAGTAGTAGAGAGTAGTGGAGAATATTCCAAAGTTTGGCACAGCACCACTTGCACAATAAGTCCAATCAAATCATATCACTTAGAGTCCTTATTGAAGCGCTGAATCTTGATGTATATTCAAATGCTTTTATTTTCCTTAAGTTTATGTACCACAGCCAGCCGACGCGTTTCGTTCTGTACAACAGAACTTCTTCAGGGCGTTCTTATTTCCTTCAAGTTATGTCGGTATCCTGTTGTCATATAACTAGATATTTCTTCCAAATGTTAGACGAGACGTAAGTACATTCTTATTCAAAGTGACTAGGTATCAATTTTACCCACACAATTCGGGCAGACTTGAGTAATTTATAGCATCCTCAAAGTCAGTCTTGCAAAAATTCCAAAGTATAGGACATGATAATCCAAATCCAAATGTTTCTCAAGAAAAGTCATTTTCAATCGTTCGGAATATCGGCGTTTGGGCAGATATGACCAAGGGATCCCCAGTATGCAAGGGGAATTAGTCCCCCTCTGCAAACCCGCCAGTGGCCTGCGTTGCAGAGAGGTGTAAAAAGGGGCATAGCCTCATTACACCTCTGTGCAATGCAGCCCCCTGGCGCATACTGGAGGTTCCAGGTGGGCTAGTTGGCCCCCAGGGACCCCTAGTATGCAAGGGGAATTAGTTCCCCCTCTTCAAACATGCACGGGGGCTGTGTTGCAGAGAGGTGTAAAAAAGGGTGTGGCCTCATTACACCTCTCTGCAATGCAGCCCCCTGGAGCATACTGGAGGCTCCTGGTGGGCTAGTTGGCCCCCAGGGAAACCCCAGTTTGCAAGGGGAATTAGTTCCCCCTCTGCAAACGCGCCAGGGGGCTGCGTTGCAGAGAGGTGTAACAAGGGGCATAGCCTCATTACACCTCTGCAATGTAGCACCCTGGCGCATACTGGAGGTTCCAGGTGGGCTAGTTGGCCCCCAGGGGCCCCCAGTATGCAAGGGGAATTAGTTCCCTCTCTTCAAACATGCACGGGGCTGCGTTGCAGAGAGGTGTAAAAAGGGGAGTGGCTTCATTACACCTCTCTGCAATGCAGTCCCCTGACGCATACTGGAGATTCCTGGTGGGCTTTCAGGTCTTATATAGTTAGGAATTAGCATTAAAAAAAACTTTGAAATTCACTGAAAAAAACATAGGTTTCAGCCCTTATATAGTTAGGAATTAGCATTTAAAAAACCTTCAACATTCACTCAAAAAACTATAAGTTTTAGGGGTGTTAGAGTTAGCTGGACATTTCACTCATACAAAACCATTGAAATTGCTCCTATATAGTTAGTTGTACTAACTATATTTCGCGGACCCGCAATCCACTGCTGATGATGTCACATATTACATCATTCATGACATGGTCAGTGACATCACTGATGACATCTCAAATGACATCACTGATGACATCATCCACGTGACAATCACATACACCTTTTCGTACACTAGTAAAATCTTTCATCACTCTTTGTAAAATACAGAGTATCATATTTGAATCCATTGTTACAGCAATACAAGTATCTAAAAACCCACTCAGTGATTCATAGATGTATACACACATCTAATCACTTACCTGTAGATTCACTCATACATGCTGTCAATGAACAATAGAACACTATCAAAAATACTTATACACCTAAATCGACATTACACACCAGCACACATCCTATTCACATATGAAGTCATCCTACTCACTTATGCAAACAATGGATCATACTTACATATTTACTTAGCTACACACTTATACAAGCACAACTTCATCTATTCATTTAGATAGTAAGTCATACTTAGTGAATTATAAAATCATTATTACAAGTATAAAGTTATCCATACAGTCACTCACACAATCATTGAGTCTTATGTATACTTATTTATATACAACAACTGACACATAAACTGCCTTTTATTTTTCTAGTTTGTTGGACATGTACCATTGAGAAATATGCATGCTTTGCATCTGCCACAGGGGTAGAAACCCTGCATTTCTTTTAAAGTTCCCATCCCCTGTTGCTCTTTTTCTAAGTGGCTACATACCAAGGTACCTCTTAAAGATCTGGCCTTCCTAAAAGTCACTAGTGGAAAAGCTGGTATATCATCACTAATAACATTATCTGTATTTAGAATATGCCCATTCTTTTTCATGGTGTGTTTTAGAAAATTTGCCTCGCTTGAATAAGTAGTAACCATTCTAAATTTACCTTCATTCGCATTGCCTGCTTTCACTTCTTTCTTAGAAACATTTTTCAGCAATTGTTGTCTGGGAATCTTTTTAACCTTTTCAAAGGTGCTGTTTAAAAGTGTTCTATCATTGCCTCTCACCTCAAATCGTGCTATGCTTTCTTTAGCAGCAACCTCAAAATCACACATCCTGGAACTGTTTCTTTTTATCTTTAGTAACTCTCCGTATGGGATGCTCTGTTTTAATTTCTGAGAATGGTTACTAGTTGCAAACAGGGTTGAGTTGCCAGCTGTAGTCTTGCGGTATAATGCTGTGTTGAGTAGGCCATCGGACACAAACACCTTCAGGTCCAGATAGTCCACTGCCACTGGACTTACTGTTCCTGAGAAGTGTAAGTTAACATTGTTATTATTTAGCACATCAATATACTCTAAGGCTGATTCACACGTGCCCTCCCACACAATGAAAAGGCCATCTATATATCGATGCCACAAAATGGCACGACCTTTGATTTGCCCTCTCTCATAGGTTCTGGACACCTTGTCCACCCACCAGCTCACGAACAAGTTTGCATAGCTGGGGCAAAGCAGGTGCCCATCGCCGTACCAGAGATCTGTTTGAAAAACCTCTCTCCAAATACAAAGATGTTGTTTGTAAGGCAGAACAGTGTAAATTCAACTAACATGGCATTGTGTTCAGCATACCGCAATTGTCTCTTGTTCAGATAAAATTGCACAGCTTTGAGTCCATCTTTGTGTTTAATACACGTATATAGGCTAGTGATTATGCCGAAACGCGTTTGTTCATGAAATAAATTCTTTAAAGAAACGCCACCCGAGAGTGCTTACTTTTTCCAGAAGTGGGGAGACTTGAGCTGTTATTTTGGTGGAACGCATCACCGCACTACAGCACCCGTCCAGGAGTGATTTGTTTAGGTGCACGCTGAGCTTTAAAAAAAATATATATATTCTTTTAATGATTGTATCAATTGTAAAACAAAAAAGAGAATGCCTGGCGCTACCTCTCAGTTCCCTGTTTTCCTTACAGGAAATGTTGCATGATCCGATATCTCAATCCTTAAGGTGCTTACATTGATGGGAGGCTACAGCCTATGCTTGTTATCACAAGAAGCTATCGATTGAGATATCGGATCATGACGAAATCTGGGAATTGGAAATCAGGGGCACATATTTAGAGTATTTGGAAACAATTTTTCGAAGCCCTGAAGAAGCAAAGCATTTTCGCGAAACACGTGTTGGCTGTTTCACACTATTACATGTATTAAAAGAAGATTTTGTTGTATCTGTTGGGTTGTAACACCTGTACTCATATCAACTGATGAAAAATGGCCTCAAGTGTCCATAAGAAGGACTTGCAATAAAGAAGAATTTATATGGACATTCAATTTGGAATTTCTGTTTTTTCTCAGTTCATGACCAAATTAATTATTATATATCTGTGTAACTTTTTTTATTAAGTTTATTTGTTATATGTGTTAAAATGTATAATAAATAATAAGTTATTAATGGTATTATTTACTATTTTTTATTTTATTTTATATATATATATAAAAAACTATATTTTGTGCAACTATATTTTTTTTAGATATTATTTCTTGATATTTTTGTACTTACTGTTATAAATATAGGGTGTCGATATTTTTGACATCGATATTTAGAACTCTATATTTTTTTAGGTGTCGCTCGGTGTGCATGAATGAATAAATTAATACATTGTTGTGGATGAAGACTAGTTCTAAAATGTGGGTTGGGTGAAATGGTACTACTATAATGAAGTGTAATTTGTGCTGATATCTTGCATTTTAAACAAGTAATATTGTTACGCTACAAGAGCTGCTCATAAACCCATGAGGCCTGGGTATGAACACTTCAATAAACCCATAGCTTTACTGGTTATCACTTAGGTAAAAAACTGTAAGACCACCATAATCATTTCTGCAAACTGTTATCATATCCATTAGTGAACAAATACAGAGACATTAAAAATTACATTCAGTGATTCTCGTAAAATGTGTGCAAAGTGTCCCACAATTACACAAACATGAGAACAGGAAATTAGACAATTTATTTTACAATAACCTAAGTGCATATGTGTTTCTCATAAAAAAAACAACTACAAAAGATCATCATTAGTAGTCTATTGGCCTTATAATGGCGTCAAGTTGTTTCTTTATAGTTGTCAACGAGGTGTCGACCCAGAAAAAATTAACAGGTCTCATCAGGACTTCAGTAATAAGGGGAACACATGAAATAATGAATGCATATGAATTTGCAGAAATGGAGGTGGGGTGGTCAGGTGCAAAATTAAATTGCAAACCGTAATGAATACTACCTTACAACCGCAGGATTGACCAGAGCAACGAAGGCTGCCAAAAAAAAGGAGTCCTCCTGGTGGAATAACCAAAAATGTAGTACTTACGCGCGGTAAAAGACAGACTTAAAAAATGGATTGAGACATGTAAGATTAACCACGAGTCAATTGTTCCTAGAAACAGCAGTGTGAAGGAAGGGCACTAACCCCTGAGAAATTCACTGGTGCTAATTTTATATGGTGTGGACCGCATATTGCGGCTCCAGACAAAAGAAAGCCAAGGGAGAACTTTTCCCTCCAAATACAAGACAGTATGGTGTGTAGACCTTTGCTGTCTAAACACAAGACGGGTGAGAGCGCGTGCCACAAGCAATACTTAAATCGCACCGTGCGTTTCAACCATTGCCACTTGGACCTCTAATTGGAGGATTCCCAACTCGGTGAGAGGGATAGAGAGCAAAATAATAATAGTATCTGAATACAAGGAGAACAGAGACAAAGACATTAAGGGGGGAGACTGTTAGGAATGCAGAAAACATAATGGGGAATAAAAATACAACATTAAAAAAGCATCTGATTTGAGAATACTACCAAATGATTAATGGTAAAGCACAAAAATGTATAATAATGCACAACAAAGCCCATCAATAAAAGGAAAAAGAAAAGGAAGAGGGGAAATCTAAATACATAAATTAAAGCCAACAAGGCGTGTAGTCCTTCTACCATCTTTAGTTGGGCAACAACCATTTTCTGCAATCCAGTCGCTGTATATAGTTCATCATGTTGCTCATAAGCTTATTCCTGGAGAAGAGATGCAAGCACATGGCACTCTTCATTAGAGTTCAGTCCCTGTTCAATGGATTCACGTATAATAATTAATTTTTTGGAGAAAAAGTAATGTCACCCCCTCTTTCCATACTCTGTGCTACATCAAGTACTTGATATCTAATGTCATATGCTGAGTGACCAGCCTCGAGATAGTGTGCTCCAAAGGTGCAGAGGTCACTCCACATCATGCTGTACAATATGCAACTTGACTTGTTGTGTGCTCTGGTCTATATAAATCAAAGGACATAGACAGTGTATACAATATACAACATTTGCCGTATTGCAATTTGAGAAATATGTCAGTTCCATACTGATAGATCCATGCTCAAAATGATTTGCATTGTCAATCAATCAATCAATGCATTTATATAGCGCGCTACTCACCCGGAGGGTCTCAAGGCGCTTGGGAAGGGGGGGTCCGCTACTGCTCGAACAGCCAGGTCTTGAGCTGCTTCCTGAAGGCGAGATGGTCTTGGGTCAGGCGGAGGTGGGTGGGGAGGGAGTTCCATGTCTTGGCGGCCAGGTAGGAGAAGGACCTTCCTCCTGCGGTGGCTCTGCGGATGCGGGGGACAGCGGCAAGGGCGTGGTTGGTCGATCGAAGCTGGCGTGTGGGAGTGTAGAAGTTGAGGCGGTCGTTGAGGTATCTTGGCCCTTGGTTGTGTAGGGCTTTGTGTGCGTGGGTGAGGAGTCGGAACGTGATTCTCTTGTTGACCGGGAGCCAGTGCAGGTCTCTCAGGTGTCCGGAGATGTGGCTGTGTCGAGGGATGTCCAGGATGAGTCTTGCTGAGGCGTTCTGGATCCGCTGGAGTCTCTTCTGGAGTTTAGTAGTGGTTCCGGCATAGAGGGAGTTGCCGTAGTCCAGTCGGCTGGGGACGAGGGCCTGGGTGACCGTCTTCCTGGTCTCGGTGGGGATCCACCGGAAGATCTTCCGTAGCATGCGCAGGATGTTGAAGCATGACGAGGAGACGGCGTTGACTTGTCTGGCCATGGAGAGGGAGGAGTCCAGGATGAAGCCCAGGTTGCGTGCGTGGTCTGTTGGTTTGGGTGCGCTGCCCAGGGCGGGGGGCCACCAGGAGGTGTCCCAGGTGGAGGGCGACGATCCCAGGATGAGGACTTCCGTCTTGTCCGAGTTCAGTTTCAGGCGGCTGTTCCTCATCCACTCGGCTAGGTCTTTCATCCCTTCGTGTAGGTTGGCTCTGGCGGTGGCGAGGTCGTTGGTGAGGGAGAGGATCAGCTGGGTGTCGTCGGCGTAGGAGATGATGTTGAGGTTGTGTTGGCGTGCGATGGCCGCTAGGGGGCTCATGTAGACATTGAAGAGGGTGGGGCTGAGCGAGGAGCCTTGAGGAACGCCGCAGATGACTTCAGTGGCTTCTGATCTGAACGGGGGAGGCGGACTCTCTGTGTCCTTCCGGCGAGGAAGGAGATGATTCAATCTAGTGCCTTCTCTTGGATTCCGACGTTGCAGAGGCGCTGCACTAGGGTGCTGTGGCAGACAGTGTCGAATGCCGCGGAAATGTCCAGGAGGATGAGGGCCGCTGTTTCCCCGTTGTCGAGCAGGGCTCGGATGTCATCAGTGGCTGCGATGAGGGCGGTCTCGGTGCTGTGGTTGGCCCGGAAGCCAGACTGCGAGCGGTCGAGGGAACCATTCGTCTCGAGGAAGGCGGCCAGCTGCTTGTTGACGGTTTTCTCGATGACCTTGGCCGGAAACGGGAGGAGCGAGATGGGGCGGTAGTTTTTGAGTTCGGTGGGGTCCGCTGATGGTTTTTTCAGTAGAGCGTTGAGTTCGGCGTGCTTCCAACTCTCCGGGAAGGTAGCGGTGTCGAAGGAGGTGTTGATGATGTCTCGCAGGTGGGGTGCGATGATGGAGTCGGCCTTGTTGAAGACGTGGTGAGGGCAGGGGTCGGTTGGGGATCCGGAGTGGATGGAGTTTATTGTGCGTAGGGTTTCTTCGGTGTTGATCGGGGTCCAGGCGCGGAGGGTGGTGGTGGGGGGTGCAGGTGCTGTCGTGGGGTACGTCGGCTGTGTGCTGAAGCTGTTGTGAATGTCCACGATCTTGTTGTGGAATGATTGTCTGTGAATTGTCTTGTAAGGTATTAAAAGGAGACTTACTGCATCCTGATGAGTGTACTAAATTGTCTCTCATATTTTTGCCTCTTTTATATGAAAACAATCGCAAATCCAACGTTGGCTCTAAGTTCTGCATAATGTGGCGGTGCTTTTTTAATCAATGCTACGATCTTGTTTGTGTGGGGACGAAAGGTGATTATGCAAACGATTTGTTTAGACCTCTCATAGGGTTTAGCCTGTAATAGCTCCTCTTTGTTACAGTACCAAGCACTTTTCAATCCAGATCCAATCTTATGGGGGATAGCCTATATCCATAAGTCTTTTTGGAGTGTGTGCGCTTCCCTGAAACAGTCAAATGTTTGGGTACAATTACGATGCAATCTGGCATATGGAAGGTCATTTCTCCGGCTCCACTGGATGAAGCTTTTGTATGCTAACAATGTATTCCTCAATACAAACAAAAGAGGCCTGAGGAGGTTTGAAGACCATCAGGGGGCGACTCCCCTCGTATCAAATATGGCAACACAAAAAAGCACCCCTGGGTCTAAAGTGAAGAGGGGGAGTGCAGGGGAGTCCCTTTTTAAGGGATGGTTTCCCCCACCCACCCGTGGGTGGCATGCTTCATCAACAGGAACCTCCTCGCACTGCGAACGTAGTCACAGTGTGGACTACAGCCCCCTCACTGAGAGGGAGGAGCTCAGGGATGATTTTTCAATCTAGTTGAGAGGTATTCTAAAACCTTCAGATGAGCCGGGCATGGAGGAAGTGTGTGGGAAAGTGAAAGTGAGGTTAAAACTAACTTCCTGGTATGTGAAGAACAAACTTTAATGGGACATTCAAGGTTCAGGATTAAAAAGAGGGTGGGCTATGGCAGGAAGATTCAACCTGTCATGGTCTCTAGATGGTCGACATGTTTCAACCTTGAAGTCCTCCGTCGAGGTGATGTGGCTTTCTTCAGGACCAGGTAAAGTGTACAAATAAAGTGAGTTTACCACAATGACAGATCTGGTAGTTGGTTTAAAAGGATCCAGCCAGCTAGTAGATTATTGTATCAATTTGAGTGGTCAGCTAGTCAGCGTCGTCCCTGTAAAGAGACAAGTGTTAAAAACATGGCGTTTTACACATTCCACACATTCTCCTTCAGTAACGTGCCACACGTATATAATCTCAGTATAAACGTGGCTACACAGTTATTATAAATAGTCAATTTGTGATGCTTACCGGTTTTGTCAGGGGAGCTAGTGGCGCCTCGGGGCATGCACTCGAGGTGGCTTCCAAACCCTGTATTAGGAGGGGGCAAAAAGGGTTGACTGTGGTGTGCATTCATACATGTACATAAAAATACTGTTGAACAGAAGTTGAATATGTATGCTTCAGGTGGGGAGCAAATAACTGTTCAATGCTCTAGTTGCAAACCAGATAAAAATGATTGCACTGGGAGATAAGGCATTGCAATAGGCAACAGTACAAAGAAAATCTGAAATAACCAACCGGACCGTGTGATATTAGCTCAACATGTAAGAAACCGTGAGCAGTGCTAAATGTTTAGAGAGCAATGGAGAGGCCTATATTATGTCAGTCCAGGTTGTTAGCAGTCACAAGATTAGGCACAGGAGAGGAATGGGGCGAAATTACACAAACATATCCCGGGAGGTGCTGCCTGACAATAAGTAGATAGCCTGATGCGATATCCATGTGGATATACTGTGGGATGGTTGGGCATACAAAGCGCCACCATGCCATGGCCGAGGTAGTGTTTGAGCTAACCTGGAGCCGTATGTGACTGGATCCCCCAGTATGGGAAAATGGCAAGGCTGTACACATACAGTCAAAAACACAGTCCAGTGCTCTAAGGCCGTGATATTAGAGCTTGCCTGGGGTAGTATATAACGGAATGCCCCCAGTAGAGAGAAACATCAAGATATCTCGGATATATTCAACAGTCTTTTTGGAGTGTGTGTGCTTCCATGAAACAGTCAAATTTGTGGGTAAAATTACAATGCAAACCGGCATATGGAAGGTCATTTCTATGGCCCCATGGGTGGAAGCTTTTGTATGCTAACAATGTATTCCTGTCAATGGCTATCCTATATTAGAGGCATGTTATCAATTTCCCATCAGGATTCCTTATCAGTAAATCCACAAAAGTAATCAGCTGATTATCCCAGTTAGACGTAAACTGAAGATTGGCTTCTGCCGGATTGAGGTATCTGACAAATTCCTCTATCCTTGAACACTGAATCACTCCAGACTATAAAGATATCACCAATATACCTCTTCCAGCATTGTATAGAGAATCTGAAAGGATTAAAATATACTAGTACAAACTGATGTTCAAAGACGTCTACATCAATATTTGCCAGATTCGGGGGTGAAGACATCCCCATAGAAGTGCCGCCACATTTTTGGTAATAATGATTCCCATATTTAAAGTAAGTCGTGGTCAAGTCAATTGTCAAACATTTGGTGCTGAATTCAGTTGGAACTGTGAATGGTCTAGGGCAGGGGTCTCCAAACCGGTCCTGGTGGGCCGGATCCATGCCATATTTTTTGGATAGCCCCATTGAGATACATGTAGTAATTTTAAAAATCTGGCATGGATGCGACCCTCCAGGACCGGTTTGGAGACCCCTGGTCTAGGGTGTGCTTCAAGTATCTGCTCAAAGATAAAGATACTCTCTTGCTGTGGTATATTAGTGTATAATGAAGTAATTTCACCAATAATTTGGTGTTTGGATCACATCTCATGCCCTCTATCAGGTTTATCATATAAGTATTGTCTCTGACCACATCCCTGATTAAGACATTAATGTACTGACCTAATATAGGTCTGCTGGGTGGGGGGGAGGGGGGGATGTGCTCTAGGTTCTTATGAACTGTGAAGAGTGTATTTAGAACATGTACCATAGGATGTTTCTAATTTAGAAATCCAAATCCTTTTGGCTGATGAAACCATTATTGTTGGCCCTTTTGGTGACCCCCAGAATCTTTTCCTTAATGGATTATATAGGACTATGTATAGGTCTGATAGGATGTATGACGTTACAACGCATACTTTTACCACGCATGCTGTTACAACGCAGGTTTTACTACACATACCATTACAACGCATAGCGCTTTGGGGTGCTGGATAGTGAATAGTTTAATTTACTATTCCAACTCCAGTCCCCATGGACACTAGGGAAGGTGTTGGATAGTAAATTAAATCTATTCCCTATCCTAGAGCGCCCCCCAGTGCAATGCGTTGTAAAGGTTTTCGTTGTAAAACCTGCGTTGTAATAGCACTGCGTGGTAAAAGTTGCGTTGTAAAGGATGTTTCCCGGTCTGATATAGTGCTCAGGGTTAGCATACTGTGTCTTTATTTCAGTACCATAGATGTCAAAGTCTTAGAGGGGTCATCTTAGAAACAGACTGAGATATGTATGGTTGTATGGTAGAGCACCAGCAGACAGAAGGTACCGGTAACAGGGAGATATAATGG